>NC_056744.1:1449832778-1449932778 GCF_019279795.1 Protopterus annectens | reverse complement strand
AAAGTTAACACTTTTTTCACAAAATTGGCACTTGATCACCCAGGACAAATGGGTCTTAAATATAGTCTCTCAGGGTTACAGGTTCCACTTTCACACCCTTCCAAAGGCAAAAGGTATGCCAGACCTGCCACACAATCAATGGGCAGAGGCACAAAAACAAGTTTCATCTCTCATGGACATGAGGGCTATTCAGCAAGTGCCACAACAAAAGCAGGGACAAGGATTTTACTCAAGACTTTTCTTAGTACCAAGAAAGGACAAAGCCTGGAGACCAATTCTGGACCTGTCTATTCTAAACACTTTTTCTGGGCGTTCCAAAATTCAAAATGTTGACTCTGCAGCAGCTTCTGCCCATGCTAGTCAAGAAAGCTTGGCTTATAACTTTGAACCTCAAAGAGGCATACCTGCATGTCCCAGTCAGACAATCTTGCAGAAGATACCGCAGATTCATAGCTGGCTCAATGCACTACCAATTCTCTGCACTGCCCTTTGGCTTATCTACTGCGCCCAGGGTCTTCACAAAATGCCTGGCACCACTAATTGCATTTTGCAGACAAAGAGGAATTCAAATATTTCCCTACTTGGACAACTGCCTTAGTCAAGGAGAGACCAAAGACATTCTACTAAAGCATCTGGCGTTTGTAAAATGATTGCTGATTTGCCTAGGGTACACAGTAAACAAAAAGAAATCAAAACTAGTACCCTCTCAAGAGATAATATTCCTGGGTTCAAGCATAAATACAACTGCCCATATGGCTTATCTCATGCCAGACAAACAAAGGCAACTGACTTCTTACTTCGAAAACATGGCAACAAAGACCCAGTTATCTGCAAGAAAAATTCTGCAGGCTCTGGGCTACATGGCATCCTGCATTCTACTAATTCCATATGCAAGACTGCATATGAGGAAACTACAATGGTATCTAAAAAGTGTTTGGACTCAACATTGCTACAGCCTGGAAACATTAATTACTCTCATTCCCTGCCTGCAACAGGAGTTTCGATGGTGGGCATAGGCCTCTCACCACAACAAGGGACAGCCATTCGTTTTACCCACAGCCAGGCAGACATTAACAACAGATGCATCAGATTATGCCTGGGAGGCACACATGGCAGGGAAATGTATTCAGGGCACATGGCCCACAAGCTAAATGCATCTTTATATCAATCAAAAAGAGATGCTAGCTGTACAGAATGCACTGACAGCCTTCAAGGACCTACTTCATCCAGGACAACTGCTGATAAAGATGGACAATACTACAGTCATGTGGTACATAAACAAGCAAGGAGGCACACATTCCTACCCCCTCTGCAGACAAGCCATGACTTTGTGGAACACAGCATTGACTTATCAAGTACACCTGCAAGCACAATTCCTGCCAGGAAGGACAAATACCTTGGCAGATGAACTAAGCAGAAACCTCATGGATCCTCATGAGTGGAAACTAAATCCACAAATCTTCAGAATGATAACAGGGAAATGGGAATGCCCAGACATAGATCTGTTTGCCTCCCCTCACAACTGCCAGCTAAAAAATTCTGCACTCTGACTTATCACGAACAAGCATGGAAGGTGGACGCCCTTTCATTCAGCTGGAAAGCCCTCTCAGTATATGCCTTCCCTCCTCTGCCTCTCCTCCCCAAGGTACTCCTAAAGGTCAGACAAGAGAAGCCAAAAATGATCCTGATTGCCCCAGACTGGCCACGCCAGCACTGGTACCTAATCCTAAAGAGCTTGCCTCAAGGACCAGCCTGGACATGACCTCAAATTCCTCATTTGCTGACCCAACAAAACAATCAGATCCTACACAGCCAACTCAGAGCCCTAAGTCTGGCTGCATGGCGGATAATGTAACCATTCAGAACGCACCTCTCTCTAAAGCAGTTATGGATGTTACTTTGGAGGCCAGGAGGCCCAGCACCAGAAATTCTTATGCAGAAAAATGGAAGAAATTCTGTGCTTGGAACCAGGCACAAGGAATTGACACGCTTGTTCCAAATATTCCTCAGATTTTACAATACCTAACTGCGATGCTGGACAAAGGCCTATCCTTCTCATCAATTAAGATCCAAGCCTCTGCCATTTCAGCTCATTACAATATGGACCCACCTATTTTCTCTCATCCACTGCTAAGGCAGTATCTCAGAGGGGCCAAAAACGTAAGACCTCCAAGGAGAGCTCCAATACCTGCATGGAACCTCAATTTTGTCTTGGAAAAACTCACACTAGCTCTTTTTGAGCCAGCCAATACAGCGGAGATAAAGTACTTATCCTGGAAAACAGCTCTTCTCCTAGCAATAACTTCAGCAAGAAGAGTCTCAGAATTACAGGCACTAATAGCTGTGGAATCTTTTATTATTTTCCATCCGGACAGGGTTTCTCTAAGGACAAACCCAACATTTATGCGTAAGGTAGTGTCCAATGTGGCCCTTAACCAAACCATACATTTGCCTACCTTTTATCCAAACCCGCAGAATAAGGGGGAGAGACTTCTGCATTCTTTGGACATACACAGACAGCTACGCTGTGTTACTTGTACAAGACTAAAGCTTCCAGAAAGACTGAGCAACTCTTAGTGGCATATGCTGCAGGATCGCAAGGGAAAGCTATTTCAAAGCAGACTATTTCAAAATGGATAGGCCACTGCATTCGTTTCTGCTTTTCACAACATGGCAAATCAGTGCCTAAGGGCATTAGGCCACATTCTACCAGAGCAGCAGCAACTTCTGCAGCCTTCCTCAGAGGAGTACCAACCAAGGATATTTTGGAGGCTGCTACCTGGACTTCAGTACACACTTTCACAAAGCACTACCACTTACCTCTTTACTCTAGATCCAGAGCAGGCTTTGCCACTGCAGTTCTGCAGTGCCTCATAGCCACTCCTAATTCTATTTAGGCCCAGCCACCCAACCTCAGCTTTGGGATTCAACCCAAGTGTAATGACTGCAACAGTGAAACACGATGAACATAGTACAGTTGTGTACCTACCATAAATGTAGATGTTCGAGTGTATTCACTGTTGCAGTCCAGGTTACCCTCCCACCCTCCCCCTTTCTTTGCTAGGGCTTATCTGTACTTCTCTATTCTATACAACCTATGTGGTGTATTTGCTTGTAGATGAAGTTTATGTGCATGCTTTTTTATGATCAGAATTTTTTAGCCTACCCTTTTTGGGGGCACCTGACATCTGGGGCAAGAAAAACTGAAGAAAATGGCATTGGCTGCATCTTTTATACCCCTGGCGCACTGAAGTCAGGGAAGAGGTGACAGCAATCGACGCCGGACCAGGACTTTGGAATTCGGGCCGACTGCGGGTAGCCTGCCAGCAGGATAACCCTAGTGTAATGACTGCAACAGTGAATACACTCAAATATCTACGTTTATGGTAGGTACACAACTGTACTTTTTGGGGCTTTGAATCTGAGTTTCTCCCAGAGATTATGCTGATCAGATCCAGAGTCTTGGTTGGCTTCCACTCCGGTGATATTCCTAAAATGACTGTTCTGAGTGCCTTTTATCCATAAGTATCTGTGAGCTGGAGCATGTGTGCCAGTTCCAGAAGTTTTGGATTAACTCCAAAGTTATTAGAGCCATCCCTTACTCTTGGACCTTCAGCTCTAGGTATGTCTACTCAAACATCATTCTCGGAATAGTGTTGGCTCAATTCCAGAAACCAGCCTATTTTGGATGCTTTGGTGGTGTTGGGTTCTCTCTCAACTTTTGCTTTCAAGGAGGTCAAGGGAGTTCTGTACATTTCTAGAGAGTTGATTTCCTTTAGTTTCTTGGCTCTGCCTACCCCCAGTGATGGGCTTTGGGTGGTGATCCCTCACCTCCTATTCCCATCAGGACAAACAGTTCCTCCAAGCCTTGAGACAGTCACATTCAGGATTCCCCTTAGTGTTCTTGTTCTACTCCGGAGCATTCCAGCACAGAAGCCCCTACATGCTAGAGGAGGCATGCTGACTCCCCAAAGGAGTCACGCACATTAGAGACAGAATTTGATGTAGGGAAAGGGTCCCCCAGATCCACCACATGGGGACACCTTATTTGGGGAAATTCGTGAACTTTTGAGACAGAATTGAGTCTGAAGCATCCCCCCCAAGATGAATAATCGTTTCCAAGACCTTCAGATCCATCACTTCTATTTCTTGGGTGGTCCCTTCTGCTGACAACATTGTGGAGTTAATCTCTTGGTGGCCATGTAAGGAGCCAGATGTGGCAGAATCTAGTCTATTTAATACATGAAGTTCTGGATGGGCATACTGCAATCCATCCTTCCTCTGAATAAGAATGACTGTGTTGATAGACCTTCAGGATGCGTACTACCATATTATGATGACAAAAGGATCCAGATGGTTTTTGTATTTCTGACTGGGAGCCAATCACCTTAATTTCAGAGCCAGGCCCTTCAGTATCACCACTGACCCCCAAGGTGTTCACCAGGTGTATGCCAGTGGTTGCAGCTCACCACAAACTGAAAGGGTTCTGAGTGTTTCCTTACCCAGACAACTGGTTCATTACCACTTCTACAAGGTTTCCCCTCATTTGGGCCAAAGACTGTTTCCTCCATCTTTACTTCCAGATGGGTATCACAGTAAATCTAGACAAGTCTAAGTTTCTCCTGGTACAGACATTGGAATTCATAGGTGCTCATGTAGATACCACAGGCTATATTGCAAGGCTGCCAGAGAACAGATTGTTTGCTCCTCGAAGCAGTGCACTAAAGATTCCATCCTCTCAAATGCCACCAGCCAGATTGGTTCTCCAACTTCTGGGATCATTGGCAGCCTCCATCACCCTTGTTCCTCTAGCCAGATACTACATAAGAGTTCTACACTGGACACTTACAGTACAGTGGTTCATAAGATAACAACCCATGAGTTTTTGGATTCATTTGACAAACGTGCAGGACACATAAGTGGTGGATTCAGTGTGCCGGGGTATCTCAAGGCCATCTGTTTGTACCCCTCACCCAGGCCACAGTGACCACAGATGCTTCCCAGCTGGGGTGGGGGCATTACCTGGAAAAGAATGTCCAAAGCACATGATCTTCACATCAGTGTTTAATAGATGAGGGTAGTTCTCATAATGTTGTAGGCCTTCCAGGGCGTCCTTCCTCTAGGAATGATTTCTCTCCAGACGAACATGTCATTAGTTTGGTACAGCAACAGACAAGAGGAAACATGTTCCTACCCTTTTTATTGAGAACCACGTGAGTGGGCAATATCTGCTGTTCAAAATAACAAAGACCAAATCCAGCAAAATTCCGCCAGCAGCAAGATAGTCCAGGAATGAAAAATGCAGACCAAGAAGAGCTTCAAGTGGTTTAATAAAACACAGCAAAGTTGACAAGACTGAGTGCTTTCGTATAAAAATACTTCATCAGAATCTGTTACAAAAGCACAAACGCCAAGTTTAAGTACCCCTCCCTATAATCACATGACAATTTGCATCATCGATGCACCCACTTGTAGAAAAAAGCATGCCTTAAAGCAACAACATGTTACAAGTTAAACTTAAAAAATATTATGTTTTCTGTTATTTTTCAAATATAAAATGAAAATAAAAATAATCCTTGCCCAACAAAAAAGTTGTTTATAGTATGTTGAAATACACAGAAAAGCAGCACCTGGCTACACAGTATAAGATTTAAGTTTTAAAACACAAGCTATAGACATCCCTTCATTGAGACCAGGAGGGTTGGTAGCATTTAATCTAAACTGCCAACGCAGTTACCTTTCTTCCAATTTATCCTCCCATGGTCCCCCTCTAAGGTCTTGTAACACTTGGCCCAAAACAAAAAAATCAAAAATTGTGACTGAGGTACTCTATAATGTGTTTACCAAGGGCATGAATACTGATGAAGTATTTTTATACCAAAGCGCTCAATCTTTTATTAAACCACTGGAAGCTCTTCTTGGCTTGCATTTTTCATTCCTGGAATATCTGCCATTCATTTTCTTGTAGCAAAGCAGATGCCAGGTGAGTCCAGTATTCTGGTGGACAGGTTGAGCAGATCTAGCCTTCTACCCTGTGAATGGCCCCTCAACCCAACAGTGGTGGAGCAGATTTTTTTGTCATTGGGGTCTGCTATCCTGAGATCTTTTTGCCTCTCCCACAACACTAAGTGCATCATGTTCTTTGCCCTCATCCCCTTGAAGGGGGAGTCACTGAGGGATGCTGTGATGCATGTTAGGACCCCATGTCTTCTCTTTACCTTGTTCCCTACTCCTGTTATTCCAGAGTTCCTACAGAAGCATCAGCAAGGAGAATCTCTGTCATTCTCCTTGCCCCTTTCTGGCCTTGACAGGTCTATTTTCTCTTTCTGTAGCCATGTTTGGTTCACTCTCTTTGGGTGCTCGATCAAGATCCAGGCCTTCTGTCTCACCCAGACATTCAGACCTTCAAGTTAACCTCTTGGTTTCTCCACTTCCAATGATGGCTAGTCAGTCCAGGCTGTCTTCCCCAGTAATCCACATTCTTACATCTTCCCAGAGACTATCTGCTTGGGAAAGATTTTCTGTTTGGGCCTAAGGGTCAAACCAAATCTAGATCCTTTTTTGGTCCCTCTTTCTGAAGTCTTAGACTTTCTAGCATCTGTTTTCCATGCTGGGGCCAGTTAGCTGCTATTTCAAATTATCATATTGGACAAAATCAGGCTACCTTCGCTTCTCTTGGCTTGGTCAAAGCTTTCCTGACAGGTGTCTTCATTCTTAGACCCCCTCCCCCCCAGGAACCCTACTTCTCCTTAGGATATGACCATCTTGCAAGCCTTAACTGATCTACCTTTTGAACTTGTTGCCAGGGTGGACATCAAATTCTTTTGACCTGGAAAATTGTTTTTCTAGTGACAATAACTTCAGTGTGGAGAATATCAGAACTGCATGGCTTGTCCTGCAATGCTCTTTGTATCATTTTCCACAAAGACAGGGAATCCCAGTGAACCAGTGCATCCTTTGTCCCTAAGGTAGCTTCTGAGGCCGCACTGAGCCAATGCATCAGTCTATGCTTTCTTTCCAAAATTTTCCAGTAAAGAAGAATATATGCTCCATTTGCTGGACATACTTCATTTCTGCCAACTTCATTTCTACCTCAAGTGTACCAAATCCTTCAAGAAGATAGGTAAACTATTTGTCTCTTTTTCTAAAGTTAAGATGGGCCAAAGAGTTAGATATCCTTTGCTAAATGGTTGTCTAACTGTATATGTGTTGTTTATAAAGAAAAAGGCTTTACCCTGCCTAAACCGGTTAAAGCTCATTTGACTGCATCTGTCTCAGCTTCCTTGACCTTCCTTTCTAGGGCCTCAATTGATGATATTTGTGTGACTGCAGCTTGGTTCAATGGTCACACATTTATATCTCATTATAAGCTGGGTTTGCTCTCCAGGAATATGGTGGCTTTTGATTCAACCATCCTGCATAATATCCTTCCATGAGACCACTCCAAAGGCTTGTTGATGGGGATTCTGTCCCATCCACTGAGGAACAGATGGAAGAGACAACATCAGATATGAAAGTTATATACTCATCGTAATGATAGATGTGTGTTATCTGCTTTCATCTTTTCTCATCTCCCCACCGTCCTCCCCCCTTCCATTCTATGGAAGATAATATCCCTTGATTTCTGGTATGGTATGCCCCCTGAGCAGTGTCCTATGCTATTTTAGCTCTAGTGCAGTGCCTCTTCAGATATCCCGTTGTGTTTCAGGGTTTGATATCTGTCAATGCATTTTGCTCTGTCCTTGGGTTGCAGACATTCTTGATCTGAGGTAATGTTGGGGATTGGAGAAGATTATTGGTTAAGAGAGGAGCCTGAGATTTCTATCCTAAAGTCTAGAATGGCCGAGGTTGATCTGAAGGACCCATCTGATGAGGAAGGATGTAAGCAGACAATGCAAATCTATTGTTATGGGAAGTACATAACTTTCATGTTGTAATTATATAATTAATAGGAAGGAACATATTCAGAAGTGGTCTAGTTCATGGTTGAATTGCTTAGGTCATGAATTAAGTAAAACACAGTTTTAATGTACAGTAAAAGTGTTGCTAAAGGATGCACAGAATTGGCATCAAGTTGGAATGAAGATAGAACACATTTAGTATGTTGTAATTGTCAGCGTGCATTTCTTTTTAGGTATCTGTTAGTGTTTGTGACTTCTTTCATAGCAAAGAAGTATATATATATATATATATATATATATATATATATATATATATATATATTAACTGGGATGTAGTGTCAAGCACATTACTTGTATTCTATTTAACAAAATGCAGAAAATAGACACAAGAAAACCCTTTAGTACTTTTGCATAGGGAAATGACTGGATTAAGGCCATTGGGTTCATTTAATAACAAGTTTTAAGGGGAAGCAAATAAATAAAAGAACAAAAAGAACAATAAATATAATTAAAAGTTTTCCTCTAGCACATAAATTTCCACTGAGCAATGGGAAAGGCTTGCAGTGGAGGGCAGCTGTGTACCTGGTTCTCAAGTTTCTTTGGAGACAGTCTGATAAGGTGCAGTAACAACAGAATATTTCTTTCTTTCAGTAGTTAATGTTTTCTGAAAACATTCAAGTTGTTTTCCACATTTGGGAGAGGAATAAAGATAAGACAATACCAGACAGACATAGTGGAAGTAGAAGCACAAGCTTTGTACCATGAGTCTTAATCATGGATAACCTTCCTTAAAGGTTAATTCAAGCTTGTGAGAGTGTCATTCTGGAACAGTTGTTCCTGTTATGATGCTTAAACTTCGTTCTTTGAAGACGTTTTTAGTTTTGTGTCTTAGTATTACGTTAATAAGTTTTGGGGGCATTCTATAAGTGTTTTTTGTTTGAGTGTTTGCATTAAAATAAAATGTGTTGTAAGATGTGCCATAGGTTCAACTGGTTATGACAAGAAACAGTACTGTTTGTATATAAATGTAAATAGAAATGTAACTACTCTGTATTTGATTGGAACTTGGTATAATGCAATATAAACAAACAGAGCTTTTCTCCACGGACCTCAGCTGAAAATGCTTATTACCCAGTCGGACATTCCCAGTAAATAAATAAATAAAGATCACCTGCCAAACAGTGTATGCATGTAACACAGAAGCTGAAACTAGACATTTAAAAAAGCTGTAGTACATAACAGATGGAAATAATACTTTATCAGAGTGACACTCCATATTATCTTTAAACGTGAATGGTCTAACAATTATATACAAAAAATTAAGAGTAGTGAACTATATTAAAATGCCAAGTGCAAATAGCTGTGCTACAGAAGACACATTTGGAAAGAACTGAGCATGTTAATTTGATAAAGAAGGGATTTCGGGATGGTTATTCACTGGAATATCTGGGGACAATGAAAAAGGGGACTACTTAGATAATTGCAAGAGGAGCTAGCTCCATTAGTGATAGAAGAGGGTAGAAAGATAGTAATGGTAGATTCTGTAGTACTAAGGGGCTACTGGCAGGCGCGAAGGATTATGCTGGCATGTGTTTATATTCCACCTAAAACTACTACATTGGAGCTTAAGAAAAACTGCTGTTGAGCAACTGTGTTTTGATAATAACTGCAGAGCAGAAAAACATTTAGCATAAAGGCTCAGGCAACAGAAAGTAGAAAGGGTTGTTGCCAAGCTTAGAGAGCATATAACAAGGAAAATAACTAGAGATCCTGTAGAGATATTAACAATATTTTGAAAAGTTTATGAAAGTCTCTGTAAAGCAGACAAATGTGGAAATCAAGAAAAATACAAACAGAAATGTTTATGGAAGAATTAAATATGCCAAGGTTAGAGGTAGATGAGGCTCAATTATTAACAGCTTTGTATAGGAAGAGATGTGTTAAGAATGAGTGGTGTATAACTAATCTACATGAAAGTCCCCAGGAATAGATGGTTTTCCTGTGGATGTTTGGAAGCTAGGAGAGAAGAAAGTGATAAAGATCTAAAGGTTTTGTTTAACAGTGTTTTAAAAGGAAGAGAAGCACCACCATCCTGGAAAGAAACGGAGGTGACTGCAATACCTAAAGATGGTAAACTCCTATCTGATCCAGTTTAATATAGGCCTATTTCAATTCTAAACCATGATTATAAAGTTTATGCCTATAATGGCTAAGAGAATGGCAAACATGATACCAAAAATTTGTAGATATCGATCAATGTGGTTTTGTGGAGGGGAGGCAAACATTTGACAACATTAATAGAACAGTGATGAAGAACATATCACTGTTGGTGCATCTTGATGCAAAGAATGCATTCGAGAGAGTAAGTTGGGATTTTGAGAAAGGCAATAGAAGCTTTTGCATTCCCTGAAAAAATTATAAGGTTCATTAGGAGAATATATGAGGAATCAGAGGTGAAATTTAAAGTGGGGGGGGTCCTCTCTGTTAAGTTTTGTTTGAGCAAAGGAACCAAGTAACAATGTCCTCTTTCCCATTTGTTATTTGCATTATATTTAGAACCATTGGCAGATAAAATAAGGGACTCAGAAATTCAAGGATGTAATTGGCATGGTAGTCAAGAAAAGTTGGCTTTATTTGCAGAAGATGATATTTTATACCTGATAACCAGAAAGGGACATTTCGGTGTTGTGGAACATTCTGAGACAGTTTCAAGTCTTTTGGAGATTCAAAATTAATGAAGATAAAACAAAGGCAGTAGCTGTAAACTGTCTACCCACGTGCGAATTGGCTCAGCAATACCCATATTTTTGGGGACGTGATAATATGGAGCACTTAGGAGTATAGATTAAAAAGGATTCTGTTATGGCAGTTAAGAATATGTGGGAAGACACTTAAAAGATAATGTAAAAATGGAGAAATTGGAAGTTCTGTTGTATGGATATGGATAGCAAGATACATGCACTGAAAATGTTGTTAGTCTTTTTAGTTTTATGCACAAGTCAGGCATATTTATAGCAACCAAATGAGAAGTTGTGGATAGCAATTAGAGGTGAAGGATTTGATCTGGGAGAGGAAGAGGGCAACAGTCAAGTGCGATAAGTTGATCCCTCCAGTAGAACAAGGTGCTTTGGAATTACATGATTTAAATAGAAATTTCAGACCTACAGAGTTAAGGTTCCTATATATAGCAGAAACAGAAAGCTATAATTCAAAGTGGGAAGGGATGATGATGAAAAAGGGAGAACTCAAGAAACAACAAGAGACTGGGTTTTTGGATGCAGATCCTTAAGGAGTAGAACAGTGACCATACAGAATATTATATTCATAAAGTAGCAGAAAGTATTCTAAGAATTAATCCAACACAGGTGGAGAAGACTGTTTTGCCGATAGGGATGACTGCAGTTAGGGGTACAGAGAATAGGCTAGAAGAGGCTGGAATTTACAGGGGAGAACTAGCAAAGGAACCAAGGTATTGGGAGTAGATAATTAAGAGAAGGAAATGTAATAGAATGGGAAGAGGCTAAGAACTAATTTTGGATTACAGGCTAAAGACTGCCTTCCCTATCAAGTATTGATATCAAAGTATTGGCAAAGAGAAAGAAACAGCGGTATCCTAAACAATATGCTAGCACTGTGAGTTGAATCTAGAACAGAAGTTGCTGTTAAAAAAGGCTAATTAGTAGGGCATATAAAATATTGCATGATAACTGTAGGAAACATAGGAGGTTAGAAAGGATTGGGAAGAGATTGGATAAGCAATTCACGAGGAAACTTTGGGGGGATATATGTATGGCTCCCAAATATGCAACAAAATGTAGAATGATTTAGGATTTTTGCCTCAGAAGTGTCTGCATAAGTATTTTTATACCCCAAGCCGATTCCCTAGAAATTTTCCTCAGGTAGATTGCAAATTTTGGAGGTGTGGTCAGGAAGAAAGAGGTAATTGGGAACCTATTTTTTGGAAGTGTAGTGAGTTGATAGAGTAGTTTGCAGCAAATCTCTATTCTATCAGAAATACTGGTTGAGCAAGTTGGTCCAACTAAGGAAATTATTTGTTGAACTGTGATACAGAATTGGAAATTACATGGGCATTGTAAGACCTTTCTGAGTTTAATTCTTGTGACTGCCAAAAAAAGCAATTACTAGAAAATGGAAATCAAAGAAGTAGTGAATATAGTAACAAGAGATAAAACACCTGGAAGTGGGATCTTTAGAAAATAGAAAGAGCTAATTACATAGAAAACATGGGAATTGTGGGAGCAGTGTATGTTTTGTAGGAGGAATAAGGTTTAAGGGAAGGCAGGAACTGAATGTTTGTGATGTTTGACTGACAATGACTGGATAAATTATAAGTATTCTACAATGTTTGCAACTGAAAATGTCAATACGGTTTGTTTTTGTGTATGAAGATATGTAATTGTCTGTCTTAAGTGATAATTTAATAAAGATGAAAAAAAGCCCTTTGGAAATTAAACTGGAGTTCACATAGTCTACGCGAGTGGATAACCAATTTTTGTTAAACAGCAGTTACAATTTGCAAATGTGAATGACAAGTTACTGTATTGTGAGACATTTGAAGCCATTTTATCAAACTGACAGTTTGCTTTTTAGTGTAGGTCATCTTGTGAACCCATGCCCATATCCTACAACCAGGAAGTATGTGATTTAGAATAGATTTAGTTGATGAGTATTAAGCCAAAGATCCTCATCTGCAAAGAGACGTTTTAAGTCTCTGAAAATTTGTCAAGCATTATTTATACAATTGATTTGGCCAGTAGAGTATGCAGTATAGAATGATTTGGTGTTCAGACACATTATTGGAGTTGGCTCAAGCTAAGTAGTGAGGTGACCATCTTAAGTGCTCAAATGGCAATCACTTGTAAACTTATACCATTGCTGTCAGTAATGAGAGGAACTGAAATTGATTTCCTCTCTCCTACCCTAGAGATTTGTTTCTGTATCCCATTTGTGATCAGTGCCACACATTCTGTAATGTTTCTGCTGCTTTGTGAATTATTTCAGCTGACATTTTCTTTTTGTAGATACA
Organism: Protopterus annectens; assembly: GCF_019279795.1. NCBI lineage: Eukaryota > Metazoa > Chordata > Ceratodontiformes > Protopteridae > Protopterus > Protopterus annectens. The sequence goes on along the minus strand of NC_056744.1, from coordinate 1,449,919,830 downwards.
CGTTTCCATCTTTACTGTTCACCATTGCTACCAATTTAAAGTTGTTTGCAGTGAGAGAGAGAGAGAGAGACTGTCATTGCTATGTTAGCTATGAAAGTAACAAAACTGACTAGTCCTTCTGTTGCCTTGTTGCCTTTTACACTGTTACCCCAGTTGTGTGTTTTGGGATATAGAATTCTCCTCTAAATACGGTCTTCTGTTGCTTTTGTTGCACTGTATATAATCTTCCAAAGGGTGTTTTCCTGTTGTCCTCAAACCCTTAAGTCTCACTTACATGGTATAGAATCCTTGCTTATTGTCCTCCTTTTCAGCTGAGCCTTGATTCAGTTATAATACTGGATCACATATATCTGTATTCTAAGTAAATCCTTACGAAGCTGGATTTTATACTTCCATGTTGCCAAATTGTTCCTTGGTTCTTTTTCCAGAAGAAATGCCAGTCAAAATAGATGAAACTTCCCTGGATCTTTTTATATACAACAGAATGGTATTTACTGATGTTCTTCGTGTTTCACTGTTGCAGTCATTACATTTGGGTTATCCTGCTGGCAGGATGCCCTCAGTCGGCCTGAATTCCAAAGTCCTGGGTCCTGCATCTGTTGCTGTCTCCTCTTCCCTGACGTCAGGTCATCAGGAGTATAAAAGATGCAGCCGATGCCATTTTATTCAGTCTTTCTTGCCGCACGGTGCCCGAAGCAGGAGCAGTTCGCAAGTGCCGGTCAGCCGACTCCTGAGATTTTCGTGTTCGAGTTTCAGATCCGAAATCTTCATTTAAAGCCAAGTACCCCATTGGGGAAACATTTTTCTTGCTCCAGACCGATGTCAGAAAAAGTTAATAATTGTATTTCTTGTGGGAAGCAAATACCTCATAAGGACTTTCATTCTTACTGTATTCCTTGCCTATGCCCTGACCACGACGTTGCTAGTCGTCGGTTTTGTGCTAGATTTAACCAACGCACTATTAAGAGTCGGTACGATTTTGCATTAAGCTATTTTGGGCGAAGATTTAATTATACGATGTCGTCGGATAGTCATCCGACTGCCGGAGTTCACAAAAAATGCAAAGAAAAAGAAAAAGACAGGCAACCGAGGTCCAAAACTGACGACGAAGCTTCTCTTAAGCAAGTTGCTGGTTTGCCAGTTCTCAGTGAGGCACTTTCGCAGCCCCTGACGCCCGCTACTTTAGAGTCGCAGGCCGCTACCGACTCCCACGTTGAGTTGGCCAGGCAGTTCGGTTCTCGGTTTAATTATCCAGAAATGAAGTACGTTAGCCATCCGACTACCGGAATACCAAAAAAAAACCAAAGAAAAAGACAGAGACAGGCCGTTGAGGTCCAGAACTGCCAACGACGCTTCTCCTAAGCCAGTCGCCAGTTCGCCGGTACTCAGTGAGGTGCTTTTGCAGCCCCTGATACCCACTAATTCTGATTAGCAGGCCTCTTCTGAGACCCATTCGGAGTCCGGTATGCCACAAGATATTTCACATATGGAACCCGCGGATGTCTCTGCCTAGGATTGGTCCGGAGCCGCTGAGCAGGCACCGGCTTCTGAGGGTGTATTCAGGCCTACAGACTTGCATATTAAACAGACTCCAACTTCAGTGCTAAAGCCTAAATCTCAATCTGTGTCTAAAAAACCGACGCCCAGGCCACATGTTCAGGCCCCTATGCCTAAAAAACAAATTATCAAAATGGCTGAAGATTTAATTACTCTAATCAGGGGTAGTCAACTTCCCACCCCCAAGAGGCCTAGGATTGAATTTGACTATGAATCTTCTGAACGGGACTCTGTTTCTTCTAACTCTTCTAATGATCTGGATTTGTCCATACCTACTTATGAGGACTCTGATGCAGAGGATTCCATTCCCTGTGCTTCTCCACCTGAGGATTTCTCTTTTGGGGAAACTTTACATACCTTAAGGGAGCATTTCCACTGGGAAAGTCAGGATTTCTCTGAATCCAAAAAGAGGCTTAGGGATTTCCTTCTCCTTCCTCAGCATAGACCTTTGGCTTTACCTCCTGTACTAGATGTTGTTGATGTGTTTTCGGAATCCAGTATGTCCCCTGATTCCTTGCCTCCAGCCCCTAGCAAACCAGACAGGTACTACAGAGTTCCTGGGTCCCACAAATTCCTTTTCAAAAATCCTGTTGCAGACCCTGAAACCATTTCTCAGGGGCCCAAGGGCATTAAGGCTTCTACTGCTAAAAATCCTACCCCTTCTGATAGAGACTTCAGGGCGCTGGATAGATAGGGTAAAAAGGTTTACACTTCTGCAACCTTAGCAATCAGGGCTTTAAACTGTCAATTCCATATGCTAAAATATCAACAGCAAATAATGGGACTTTTTAAACAGAAAATGATGTTGATTTCTGACTGTGTGGAGAATAAAGATTTGCAGGATTTATTGCATTCAGCTGAACAAGTTGGCAAACATACTTTGCAGTGTGGTTTTGATTCCTTAGAGGCCTCTTGTAGGGCTGCTGTTACTGGGTCTGTGCTTAGAAGGCATGCTTGGCTTAAGGAGCAATCTCTGCCTGATCATGTTAAAGCAAAACTTTTGGATGCTCCTTTACAGCATGACCGACTATTTGGTAATAAGGCTGAAGAGGTTGGAAGATAAAGCTAAATCTATGCAAACTGTGAAAGAGTTCTTACAAGTGCAACCTCCTAGATTTAGTAGGCATTGGTCTACTAAGAACTGGTCCTTTCCAGCTCCTTCCAGAGCCATTACGGCCAAACCCAGACATTCCAAAACCACCAGGTTTCAGTCCCAAGCGACTTTCAGAACTAAGCAATGGGGTACTTCCACTTCCAAATCTGGAAACAACACGGCACCATCCTATGGTAAGCAGTCTCAATGACTTCCCTTTGAAATTACCAAGCACTTACCTCTTAGCCACCCCTTTGGGGGGAAAACTGGCTCTTCGTTCAAGAAACTGGCAACTTATAACCCAGGACAAATGGGTTTTAAATATAGTGCCCCAGGGATACAGATTTCATTTCCACACGCTGCCAACTCCAAACGGGTGGCCAGACCTGCCCCCAAATCAGTGGGCAGAGGCTCAGAAACGAGTATCGCTCCTAAACATGGGGGCTATTCAACTAGTACCAGAAGAGGAAAAGGGACAAGGTTTCCATTCCAGACTTTTCCCGGTACCCAGAAAAGACAAATCTTGGTGTCCAATTCTGGACCTGTCTACTCTAAACACTTTTCTGGACATTCCAAAATTCAACATTCTGACTCTTCACCAGTTACTTCCTAGGCTAGGCAAGGATGCCTGGTTGGCAACTCTCAACTTAAAAGTGGCTTACCTGCATATCCCAATCAGGGAATCTTGCAGAAGATTCTTACGCTTCAAAGCAGGCTGCATGCATTATCAGTTCTCTGCACTGCCCTTTGGCTTGTCTACTGCACCCAGGGAATTCACAAAATGCCTGGCTCCAGTAATTGCATTTTGCAGGGAAAGAAATATTCAAATATATCCATACCTGAACGATTGTCTAATTCAGGCAGAAAACCAGGCCATTCTTCTAAAACATCTGGCATTTGTAAAAAGATTGCTAATCTGTCTAGGGTACACCATAAACAAAAAGAAATCTCAAATGGTACCCTCTCAAAAAATTACATTCCTGGGTGCAAGCTTGAATACAACTGCCCAGATGGCTTTCCTTACGCCAGAAAAGCAAATTCATTTGGTGACTTATTTCAAACAGGCGGCCACAAAAACTCTGCTATCTACAAGGCAAATACTGCAAGCTTTGGGGTTCATGGCCTCATGCATTCTTCTAATTCTGTATGCAAGACTGCATATGAGCAAACTTCAGTGGTACTTAAAAAGTTTCTGTAGTCAACATTGTCACAGCCTGGAAACAGTGATTACTATCATACCTTGCCTGCGCCTAGAGTTCCTATGGTGGGCAGAGGCCTGCCAAATCCTAACTACAGATGCATCAGACTATGTATGGGGGGGCTCATCTGGCAGGGAAGTGCATTCAGGGCAAATGGAGCCCAAATCGAATGCACCTTCATATCAATCAAAAAGAAATGCTAGCTGTACAGAATGCACTGACAGCCTTCAAGGACTACCTTCATCCAGGACAATTACTGATAAAGACGGACAACACCCCGGCTATGTGGTACATAAACAAGCAGGGGGTTACACATTCCTACCCCCTCTGCAGACTAGCCATGGCATTGTGGAACACGGCCTTGAGCTACCAAGTACAACTACAAGCTCAATTCCTGACAGGAAAGAAGAATGTTCTGGCAGACGAACTAAGCAGAAATCTCATTGATCCTCACGAATGGAAACTGGAACCATGGATTTTCAACATGTTGACATGCAAATGGGGGAGCCCAGACATAGATGTTTTTGCCTCATCCCAGAACTACCAGTTGGACAAATTTTGCACAAGAACTCATCACAAAAAAGCCTGGAAAGTGGATGCTCTGTCCTTCAGCTGGTAAAGCCTATCAGTCTTTGCCTTTCCCCCTCTACCTTTGCTTTCCAAAGTTCTACTAAAAGTCAAACAGGACAAGCCAAAAATGATTTTGATTGCTCCAGACTGGCTTCGCCAACACTGGTACCCACTCCTGCGCAGTGTGTCACACATTTCTCCCCGACACCTGCCTTACTGTCTCAGCAGGAGAACAAAATTTCTGCACCTTCAGCTCCAAACATTGAATCTTGCAGCTTGGCTCATCACTTAAATTCACCATTAGCATCTCCAAGCAAACCTGTGATGGATGTCATTTTGGAGGCGAGAAGACCTAGTACTAGAAAATCTTGTGCTGTCAAATGGAAAAGATTCTGTGCCTGGAATTACTCTCAAGGGATGAGCACAGCAGTGCCCAATTTACCTCAGATTTTGCAATACTTAACTAAGATGCTTCATAAGGGCCTGTCTTTTTCTTCCATAAAAATCCATGCCTCAGCCATTTCAGATCATTACAACACAGCCCCCCACCTTCTCTAATCCTCTTCTAAAGCAGTATCTCAGAGGGACCAAAAACTTGAGACCACGCAGGGGAACTCCAACCCCTGCCTGGGACCTTAACTTTGTATTGGAGAAACTCACTCTACCTCCTTTTGAGCCAGCTGCAACTGCAGACTTAAAATTTATTTCCTGGTAAACAGCCTTCCTTTTAGCAATCACTTCAGCTAGAAGGATATCTGAATTACAGGCCCTTATGGCATTGGAGCCTTTCATCATCTTTCATGCGGACAGGGTGTCACTCGGGACCAATCCATCATTCGTGCCCAAGGTGGTATCCAGTGTGGCTCTTAATCAGTCTGTTCATTTGCCAACTTTCTTTCCCAATCCACAGAACAAGGGAGAGCGGATTCTGCATTCATTGGATGTACACAGACAACTTAGATTCTACTTGGACAGAACTAAATCTTGAAGAAAATCTGAACAACTGCTGGTAGCATTTGCTGCAGGGGTGGAGGGGAAGGCTATTTCAAAGCAAACCATTTCTAAATGGATAAGCCATTGTATTAATTTGTGTTATAAGCACCATGGAAAACCTATCCCCCAGGGGATCAGATCTCATTCCACCAGGGCTGCATCTACTTCAGCAGCCTTTCTCAGAGGTGTTCCTACCAGGGATATTCTAGAAGCTTCTATGTGGAGTTCAGTTCATACTTTCACCAAGCATTATCACTTACCAATTTTCTCTAAATCCAGAGCTGGCTTTGCCACTGCTGTTTTGCAGGGCCTTATAGCTAGTCCTAATGCTGTATAAATCCATCCTCCCAACCTTAGCTTTGGGAATCTACCCAAATGTCATGACTGCAACACTGAAACACGATGAGCATAGTACAGTTGTGTACACTTACCATAAATGTAGATGTTAGAGTGTATTCACTGTTGCAGTCCTGGTTACCCTCCCTCCAGCCCCCTGTTTTTCTTTTGCTATACATCTTCTTTCTTTTATTATGCTTAAAAGCCTTTTTGGTGCAGTTGCTTTTGTTTGGAGGTATATTTTTGTGTTTCTTATTATATATATATATATATATATATATATATATATATATATATATATATATATATATTTTGCTCCCCAATTGGGGGACACCTGACATCTGGGGCAAGGAAAACCAATGTAATGGCGTTGGCTGCATGTTTTATACCCCTGATGACCTGACGTCATGGAAGAAGGGACAGCAACCGACGCAGGACCCAAGACTTTGTTAATCAGGCCGACTGAGGGCAACCTGACAGCAGATTACCTAAATGTGATGACTGCAACAGTGAATACACTCGAACATCTACATTTATGGTAAGTGTACACAACTGTACTTTTCCGTTTTCCAAGGATCCCTCTTCCAGTTCTTTTGTCCCTTTTATAATATTCAGTATTTAAGATACAGTTGGTTTAGACTTGTGATTTCCATTTTCTAGTAATTGCTTTTCTGGCAACCAACAGAATTAAACTTAATAAGGTCTTATTATGTCTCAGTATTTCAAATCCTGTGACCCAGCTTTAAAAAATAATTTCCTTAGTTACAGCCATTTGCTAACCCAGAATTCCTGACAGAGTACTCTAAGAAATTTTTAAAATCTGCCACCTCATTACACACACAAGCGTATGCTCCCCTCCACTTAATTATCATTGAACTTCTGTACCTAGACTTTTACGGTCACACAACACTCTCTTTGGTTAATGCCTTGCGCTCTTCCTTTAAAGAATACTTAGTAAGCAAAGATGTCCAGCATTTTTGTCATCTTTAGTGTCTGCAAATGCAAGGCTGTCCACCTCCCTCAGCATCAGTGATGTTTCTGTGTTCCTCACTCTCCGTTCTCATTGCAGCTTGTAACACCCCCAGATGTTTCTGTAGTTGCATGTCACTGATGCCTGTATGCATCAAATATTTTCTTTATATTTGCATTAATATTCCAAAACCGTGCTACGTATAAGCTACTGAATGATTTCAGCTTAGCGTTTACATGCTGGACAGCACTACTGTACTGATATTTGCCTCTATCTAGCGCTGATAAAGAAATAATAATTGTTCATTTCCTGTTTGTATTGCCTTAATCTTCATGTTTTTAAAAATTTCAACAAATAAATAAAAATGATAGAACTGCTTAGCTAAGAGTTGGGCAAACAAAATGTTGGCAGTAGGTGCATGGCTTTAATGCTTACTGAGAATGTTGCAGGTTGTTTCCAAAATATTGCAAAAGTAATATTTCCTCTGTTTATTATGATTTATAGAATAGGGCGGCCACGGTGGTGCAGTGGTTAGCATTGCTGCCTCACAGCAAGAGGTTCTCTGGTTCGATCCTCGGCTGGGGTGCCTTCTGTGCGGAGTCTGCATGTCCTCCCTGTGGTCGCGTGGGTTTCCTCCGGGTGCTCCGGTTTCCTCCCACATCCCAAAGACATGCTGCAGGTGGATTGGACACTCTAAATTGGCCCTAGGTGTGCATGTGAGTGTGCCTTCTGTGGAAGGTTGGGCGCCGGGCTGGCAACTCGACACCGTAAAACTCCACTGCCATTCAATGTGCGGACAAGGTGATCCGCTGTGGCGACCCCTAACCGGGAAAAAGCCGAAAGAAGAAGAATTATGATTTATAGAATCCTTTTTAAGACCTAGAATCTAATAACCATTACCACTGTAAAGATTTGTTTAAACTGAACAGTTTGCCATTTACTTTTATTTGTAACCTTTATGGTTCCAGAGATGTATTTGAAATATGAGCTCATAAATTTGTTTTGCCAAAAAGGCTGAGGATGCAGTCATCAGAAATTAGAAGACAAACCACCATTGCAGTGATTGAGATGTCTGAAGGAAGAATTTTTACATTACTCTATCTTCATACCTCTAAACCTTGTAGAGCAAAAAATCTGGACAAAACCATGAATAATGTGGGGACAGGGGCACAAAACTAGGGACATTTTTTAAATATTTCTCTTACAAACTTATAGAAAGTTGATAGAATAACAGGTTTTACATTATTATGCATTTTCTGAAGAGTATAAAATCTGAAACTCAAATATCTGTCATTATTGTCTGACTTCAGTCTTTAATGATTTACCAATGATTTTCCGGAAAACCACAATTGTATTAAAAGCAGACCAAAAATATGAGGGAAGAATCTGGCCTTACCACAGCCCCCAGGGTGTTTACCAAATGTATGGCAGTGGTAGCAGCTCATTTGAGACTGCAAGGATTCTGCATATTTCCATATCTAGACAGCTGGCTCATTACTAACCCAACCAGGCATCTGCTAATAAGGCCAAGGGATTGTTTTCATCTCGGGCTAACCATAAATGTATTTATTTATTAACGTTTGTTAACCGGGTTAGTCCAGCTGGGCTAATAGCCCATTTTCAGTGGGGACCCGAGGAGAAAATCTCTATTTACAAAAAGGTTTACAGTATAATAAAATTTCACAGACCAAGATAGTAAAATTACAAATACAGCAGGTCAAAAAAAAAAAAAAGAATAAGAAGACACCCATAATAATATACAAGTAGCATTGCACATAAATTTAGCACAAAAACAACAAAATTTGAGCAAACAGTATATCGAGACTGCATTTACTAGATAAATACCTATTAGGTTAATACGTGAAAAAAGCTGAGACTAGAATGAATACCCACATTATAGGAATGAAATACAAGAGTGTGGAGGAGTTAGGTAGGGTCCTGATAGGGGCATGTCTTGTTGTTAAGTTGATAAAGTTTGAGTTCTTTTTTGAAGTGTAATGGGTGCATAGGAAGTTTGTTCCAAGCTTGGGCCATGGAGCATTTATAAAGTGGTTTGCCTACATTTTCTTTTGTTGGTAGATATCCAGGAGTTGCTGGTTTGATTGGGTTGTTGATTTACGCAAGTCTCACATACAGCCAGCTCAGATTTTCGAATTCATTGGAGCAGTCTTCAACACGACATCAGTGACAGCTTCTCTTCCTCTCTGAAGAGTACAGACGATCAGATTCCAAGTCAAGAGAATAATTCTCAGTACCAACATTTCAGCCTGGTTGATCCTTCAAGCCATGGGGTCAATGTCAGCTGCTATAATCTTAGTTCCTGTAGCAAGATTTCATGTGAGAATTCTTCAGTGTATACTAGCAACACAATGGTCTGTTCTTTACCAGCATATGTCAACACAAATAAGAATCACCCAGGCATGCGATACCTCTGTTCTACAAGGCCATCCGTTCATTCTTCCTCAGCCCAAAACCATAATAGCCATGGATATTTCCCAGAAATTTTGTGTGGGGCACTTTCTCGAGGGAACAGTCCAAGGTACTTGGTCACCTGAACAGGCCAGCTTGCATATCAATGTCCTAGAGATGAGGGCAGTGCTTTTAGCGTTGCAATCCTTCTAAGATTCTCTCCCTTTAGGGACCGTTGTGATTCAAGCAGTCGGTGGTTTGTACATCAGAAAACAAGGCAGTGACTAGATCTTATCCCTTGTAGCAAGAAGCACTGAGATTACAACAATGGGACATCTCATCCAACCACTTTCTCACAGTAATGCATGTTTAGGGGAAATCCAACATGATAGCAGTCAAATTGAGCAGGTCCATTCTTCTACCTTACGAATGGTCTTATAGCATGAAAGTGGCAGAAATTATTTCCGCTGATAGGGGCAAGCCTTGCTGTGATTTTTTTTCTTCTCCCCTAAGCAACAAATGGAGCAGCTATTTTGCCCTAATCCCCCTTCAGGTGGAATCACTGAGGGACACTCCACTTCATGATTGGCCCCTGCTCTACTTTATGCTTATCCACCAATTCCTCTAATTCTGAAATTCCTGCAGAAAGCCACCTGGTTGAAGAACATAGTCGTCCTCATTTCACCTTCAAACACCAAGAACAAAAAACTGATGTGAAAAACAAGAAAAACGGCTCAGGAAAAATGCCAGCGTCCACAAACAAGTATTTAATAAAATCAATGTCCTTTAAAAAACAATGTTGTGATGGAAAAAAGTCCAAAATAAGCCAAAAAAACAAGAATCAACAAATCCAAGTGTAAAGCGCTTTTCATCTGTTAATATAAACAGACTTCTTCAGACAAATGCACTCTGTAAGTCAAAGGGAATTTAAATGCAGCACAAGTAGTCACATGACAGATGTTACTTAAAGTTAACTTTTTCAGAGTCAGAGCAGTGTTAGGTGTACAATTTTGCACTTAATGTACACAGTCCTCCAATCCTCCAATGTGCATATTTTGCATTTGACCAACCAGAAGATAGGTGTCTATTACTTGTGTTTTAGTACATTTTAAGGTAGTTTGTTTAGTATTTAATAAGTGTCTTACCCTGTTCTGACAGGACGGGTTATTAAATACACACCTTACATACGGTTTAATACATTGTTGTTGTTTGGAGGGGGTGTAGTGTGATAGCGTTACATGTATGGGCACCCTTTTAATATTTAGACTTATTATACATCTGGGACATAACTGTAGCCCTGTTCAGTACTTCACATACAGGCACTGACAACACATTCAACATTAGCATTTGTATGTTTTTATATGGTAATGCTCATTGACATAACATCCTGGTTTGTAGTAATGCACATATACACTTCTCGCTTTTGAGAAGTAGAGTGTAAAATAACTAGAATGCAATGCATAAAACACATTGAACCACTTTGTTTAACTCAAATTACTTGTTGTTAGGTTTTCTTGATTTTTGCATATTGTCTTTCTCTTTAAAAGGTGAAAAGCAAGTCAGCACTGCTCTGACTCTGAAAGAGTTAACTTTAAGTAACATCTGTCATGTGACTACTTGTGCTGCATTTAAATTCCCTTTGACTTACAGAGTGCATTTGTCTGAAGAAGTCTGTTTATATTAACAGTCGAAAAGCGCTTTACACTTGGATTTGTTGATTCTTGTTTTTTGGCTTATTTTGGACTTTTTTCCATCACAACATTGGTTTTTAAAGGACATTGATTTTATTAAATACTTGATCTGAAGTAGTTAACTTCATTTGTGCATCAACCTATGGGTATCGGATCCATATCGGATCCGAGCCGGCAGCTTCAAACAGCTAAGATTCAAGCTCCAAGCTCCTCCCCTTTACCCACAACACCCTGCTATCCCTTCCTGACCTCAGATCTCGTTTGCCGCGGTTCTCAACAGCAGCATTGAAACGAGCTTCCAGGCGTAGCGTAGGAGTTTTGTGAGGAAAATCTTTCTTTTTTCATATTTTGTTAAAAATATTGTTGTGTGTGTGTGTGTGTGTGTACATAGTTAGCTTAGCTAACAACTGTTTTTGTTAGTCACAGTTAGTGTATTCCCTCCCCGTGTGTGTGTTAAGGTGTGTCCGTGTTTTGGGGCCTAGCGCATGGGTTAAGAAAATGTCTGAGGCGTCCAAATCTTTCTTTTCCAAATGTACCATGTGTGACCATAAGTTGTCCCCAGTGGATGGCCACACTTGGTGCGTTATTTGCCTTGGGATTGAACATCTCACTTCGGGCTGCTCTATTTGTGCAGCGTTCAACCCCATGGTCATCAGGGACAGGAGGTCCAAGCTGATCCTGGCGGGATTGCTACCCCCGGACTCGGCTTCATCCTCCGGCCCCTCTGTGGCTTCTGCCGAGGCTTCGGCAGCGCCACCTTCTCTCCCTCTGGCCGGGACTCACCCTCTCACCCTTGGCCAAAAGGAGAGGGAAGCTAGGAAGGAGAAGCGGAAGCATCACAAGAGGCGAGCCGAGACCTCTTCCTCGGCTCCACCATCTAAGCTAGCTTCTCCTCCTATGGCCTCCGGATCGGCTCCGTTCTCCTCGTTTCTCGTCGGAGGAGGAGACCTGTTCACCTTCGAGGTCATCGAAGCGGCATTCCCGGCCCACCTCGGTGGCCTCGTCGAGGTCTTACCCGTAGCATATCCGACGCAGATTTGGACCGGATGATGCATAGGTTCCTCCAGGCCCAGATGGGAGTGCTCCTGCCTCCCCCGGAGCTCGACCCCCTTTTTCACCCTGATCGCTCCTTCTCCGACCCACTATCGAGGCTTGGAGCCTTCGGAGCTGGGTAGCGTTGGAGCCGGGGGAGCATCGGCGCCAATAGTCTCAGATACTTTGGCTCTGATGGTGTCCTCGAGTCTATCGGGTCACTTTTCTTCGGATCCAAGCTCTCGGAGCCGAGAGCTGAGCTTCAGATCCGGAGGTGTCAGCATGACTTCGGCTCCGTCGCGGTCGGAGCATGCTGGCCCTATGGATCCGATCGCCTCGGTGCCGGCCCCGATCCACACGTTGGATCTGAGGGAGGGTCTGCTCTCGGATCCGATAGGGAGCAGCTCTCCTTCGGCGTTTGACGTTGTGGAGAGGGTATTGTCGAGGGACTCCAGGCCCCCTGCTTAGGCTACGGCTCCACCCTGCACTCCCTCTGACAGGTCTACCTTCCATCACCCAGTCCCAGGGACAGCCTGCACAAACATCCCAGATTGTTCCCTTGCCAGAACAGGATGTAGTTGGTGAGGCCTCCTTGGACAGCCCCCCGAGGAAGTCCCTCACAAACGCAAGTGCAAAAGGAGGCACTTGGACTCACCTGAGTCCTTGACAGGAGGACACAGACTTGGAGGAAGGGGAAGGCTCCCCAAGGTCACCCCCCGAAGACGTCTCCTTCGGAGACATCATGGAAATGCTTTGGATCAGAGGGGGGTGGTCAGCCCCAAAACCTTCCTCTGATGAGAATGTGTTTCTGGAGGCGTTTGACGCAGGCCCATCTACCTCTTGGGTGTCCCCCTCCCGCCGACCCCCTGGTAGACCTGATTACTACCAGGGCATGGAAGGAACCGGACACTGTGGAGCCCATCCCAAAGAGGCCTGACAAAATCCTCAGCCCACCTTCGGATAAGTCATGTTGGAGCAAGGGAGCCCCGGTAGATGCCATGTTGGTGGCGGCCGCCACCAAAACGGAACCGGCCCAGGAGAGTTCCTCGGTCCGTCCTCCAGACAAGGAGTCTCGGTCGATGGACCACCTGGGGAAGTGGGTGTTCGCTTCAGCCACCTTCTCTGTGAGGTCGCTGAATTATATGGCACACGTGATACGACTCCAGCGGGATCTCATTAAGGAATACGCTGGGTCGCTCCCAGAGTTCATGTTGGTGGAGTATAAGAAAGTGTTCTCAACCCGAATGGCCACTCTCAAATCTATCTCTAATACCTCTATGCGGTTACTATCCCATGCCACAGAAGGAGCCGCTAGAGCCAGCGGAGCAGGTGTCATCCTACTGCGACAGGCGTGGCTTTGTCACTGTGATTTCACGGAAGCCTTCAAGGCATCATTCGCAAATGACACGTTTGATGGTTCTGCCCTTTTTGGCAAGACCGTACGCGACACATTGGTCCAGAGCGAGAAAGACGGGAAGGGGTTGTCTGCCGTCAGAGTCCGCTTCTCTGCTCCCCAGAGGTCCTTCTCGAGGAAAGGGACAGAAGAAGATGTGGTTCCGGAAGTCTCAACAATCCCGTTTCGCTCCGGACCCCTCGTCCTTCAAAGGCAGAGGAGGACAGAGTGGGCACCGCCCTAGAGGCAGAGGGGGCCCGAAGAACTTCAGGTCCAGAGAACCTTTCTCTGATCGGCCCACGCAGCAACCCTGAGGGGTTACCTGACTGCTCCACTCTGGAGGCAGTAGGGGGGGCATTTCTCAAGGCACCTAGCAGCTTGGGAGTCCATTACAACAGATCGCTGGGTGCTTCAGATCATATCCAGAGGCTACAAGATACCTTTTCTCTGTCCCCCCTCCACTCCCCGGAACCTCCCCGATGTCCCACCCAATCAAAAGGAGGCGGCAGCCGAGGAAATCCTCCAGCTGTTAGAAAAAAGAGCAATCCAGCACGTCCCCCCAGAGCAGTCCAGATCAGGCTTTTACTCCAGGTTCTTCTTGGTGCCAAAAAAGACGGGGGACTTAAGACCAATCCTCGACCTGTCCTTCCTAAACCTGTCAGTAGCCAAAGAAAAGTTCTGGATGGTCACTCTCCAAGCCATTCTCCCACTTCTACAGGAGAATGACTGGATGTGCTCCATAGACCTCAAGGATGCGTACTACCACATTTTGATGGACAGACGCTCCAGGAGGTTTCTCCGCTTCTGGCTGGGAGCCAGCCATTACCAGTTCAGGGACCTCCCCTTTGGTCTCACCACAGCCCCCAGGGTGTTCACCAAAGTCTTGACAGTTGTAGCGGCCCACCTGAGACTCCAGGGAATTCAGGTCTTTCTGTACTTGGATGACTGGCTCCTGACCGCCCCCACCAGGCATCTACTATGCGCAGCCAGAGACTACTTTCTCCATTTAGCTCCCCGGCTGGGGATCATGATCAACATCAAAAAATCTTCCCTTCTTCCAACCCAAATCCTAGATTTTATTGGAGCCACATTAAACACAAACCAGCTTCTAGCCTTCTTGACTCCAGACCGGCTTCGAACTCTAAGACACCACATATTGGCCCTTCTTCAATCCCCAGCTCCCTCTGCGGAATTAGTCCTGTGGGCGTTAGGCTCTATGGCGGCAACTATTAACCTTCTCCCCTTGGCGTGCTTGAATATGAGAGTTCTTCAATGAACATTGCAAGTCCAATGGTCCCTCCTGCGGCATCCCATGAGCTTCCCCGTTCCCCTCAGCAGGAAAGCCCTCTTATGGTGGCTCCAGTCCCCGGACCTCCAGAAAGGGCACCCCTTTTCTATGTCTCATCCCCTAGCCACGGTGACCACGGACGCCTCTCGCCTCGGGTGGGGGGGCATTGCATGGGCAGGACCGTCCAAGGCACATGGACCCATTCGGAGACCCTTTTGCATACCAGTGTCCTAGAGATGAGAGCGGTGCTTTTGGCGTTGCAAGCACTTCACAGCCTTCTTCCCTTGGGGACAATTGCGATTCAAACAGGCAATATGTCAGTTGTCTGGTATATCAACAAACAAGGGGGAACCAGGTCCTACCCACTTTGTCGGGAAGCCATAAGAGTATGGGAATGGGCGATATCCAACAACCGCTTTCTCATAGCGACGCACATTCCGGGCCGGTCCAACATCTTGGCAGACAGGCTGAGTCGAACCATTCTCTCACCGTACGAGTGGTCTCTAAACCCCAGAATAGCGAAGTTGATCTTCTCCAAGTGAGGTCAACCTCGCTGCGATCTTTCAGCCTTGCCTTCGAACGCAAAGTGCAGCGACTACTTCGCTCTAATTCCCCAACCCGGGGCATCGCCCAGAGACGCTCTGGTGCATGTTCGGCCACCTGGTCTTCTTTATGCTTACCCTCCTCTTCCCCTG
Organism: Protopterus annectens; assembly: GCF_019279795.1. Classification (NCBI taxonomy): domain Eukaryota; kingdom Metazoa; phylum Chordata; order Ceratodontiformes; family Protopteridae; genus Protopterus; species Protopterus annectens. Next base: position 1,449,904,604 of record NC_056744.1, on the reverse strand, counting down.
ATGCTAAAGTTCTTACAGAAAGCCCGATGGTTGGGGAGCAGAGTAATCCTCATTGGCCCATTCTGGCCTCATCAACCTTGGTTCCCTTTTCTGTGGTCTCATCTAGTGAATCCCCCATGGATTCTAGATCCCATCCCGGATCTGATCTCTCACCCATCAGGCCTGTCCATTCTGAACCTGGACAACCTCAAGCTGACAGCTTGGTTGATTCAGTTCCACTGATAGCTAGGACTCCCGGTATCTCGTCCCTTGTCAAGGCTATACTAGTAGCCATGCACAAGCCGTCTACGAGAAGAATTTATAATAGCAAATGGAAGCATTTTTCTATTTGGGAGGAGCGTCAAAACTTAGATCCCTTTACAGCTCCGCTGCCAGCGGTGTTAGATTTTCTATCAGACTTATTTGACCAAGGTGCTAGTTCTTCTACGGTCAAGGTCCAGCTGGCTGCAATCTCTCACGATCATGTCGGGAGTGATCTCGGCCCTTTGACTTCATCTAAATTATGTAAGACCTTCCTAAAAGGCACTTTCCTTTTGAGGCCTCCAGTTAAGCATGCAGTCCCTCCTTGGGACTTGACCCTTGTTCTTCAGTCTCTGACAGCTCCTCCTTTTGAGCCTGCATCTTCAATGGATCTGAAATACTTATCTTGGAAGACAGTTTTTCTTGTTGCCATCACTTCGGCCATAAGAGTTTTGGAAATTCAAGCCCTCTGTGCCAAGCCACCGTACTTAATATTTCACAAAGATAGAGTTTCACAAAGGATCAATCCCTCTTTTCTGCCCAAAATTGCTATGGAGTCCAATATCAACCAATCTATTAATTTACCAGTATTCTTTCCAAATTACCAGAATAAAGGTGAATACAAGCTACACTCTGTAGACGTACATAGGCAACTGAGGTTTTATTTGCACAGGACAGCTGATCACAGGAAATCAGACAAGATTTTTGTATCCTTTGCTAAACCCACTTTGGGAAAACCTGTATCAAAAGTCACCTTGTCCAGATGGATTTCACAATGTATTCTTCTGGCTTATGAGACTTCGGGCCGGTCTGCACCTCAAGATGTCCATGCCCATTCTACTCAATCAATCTCTACCTCTGCTACTTTTCGATCTAGGGTGTCGTTGGATGACATTTGTTCAGCAGCCACTTGGGCTTCACCTAATACATTCATAAACCATTACAAATTGGATATTGTCTCTAGAGGGAGAGCATCCTTCGGCTCTGCAGTGCTCCGGAACATTCTTCCATGAGGACCTCCCAAGAATTATGTAGCTGGGGACTCTGTCCCATAGGTTGATGCACAAATTAAGTTAACTACTTCACATTAAGAAGTTATATACTCACCATAACATTCCATCTGAGTTGGTAAACTTCATTTGTCAGCAGCCAACCCCCCCCCCTCCTTCCCCCTGATCCATATGGATACTCAAAGCAATACTGCTTGTCTTGGTGGATTGTCTTTAGGTTGGAGTGTGGAGGTGGTTCTTGGTTCTATATGTTTCTGCTTATGAGCAAACTCGATCTGAGGTCAGGAAGGGATGGCAAGGGGTTATGGGTAAAGGGGAGGAGCTTGGAGCTCAGTTCTTAGCTGTTTGAAGCTGCCGGCTCGGATCCGATATGAATCCGATACCCATAGGTTGCTGACAAATGAAGTTTACCTACTCAGATGGAACATTATGGTGAGTACATAACTTCTTATTTGTGGACGCTGGCATTTTTCTTGAGCCGTTTTTCTTGTTTTTCTCATTTCACCTTCCTCTGCCCTCATCTTCTTTGCCAGCCTTGGATTTTGGATCTGATTCCAGATCTCCTGTCACATATGACAGATATGGTTCATCCTGTTATCTCAAACCTCAAGCTAATTGCATAGTTTCTCCAGTTCAGTTAATAGCCAGAGAATCAATGCTCTCTTCCCCCCTCTATCATATGTTTTTATTTTCCCATAAACTGTTGACAAGAAAGTTTTATACAAGTCAATGGAAAAGGTTTGTTTACTGCCCCAATACATTTATATTGATCCCTTTTCAGCTCCACTATGTAATATACTTGAATTTTTAGCTTTGATTTTTAATGAAGGGGCGAGCTCTTCTGCCATTAAGGTTCAGTTAGCAGCAATATCTAATTTTTGTATTGGATTTAAAAATTCTTTTGTGGCCTCTTCTAAACTTTGTATAGCATTCTTGAGAGGCACTCTTCTATTGAGACCCTCCATTTTAAGATCCTACGCCACCATGGGATTTAAACTCAGTACTATAAGCCTTAATTCATTTCTCCTTTGAACCAGCAGCTAAATGTGACCTTAAGTTCTTGACTTGGAGAACTGTCTTTCTAGTGGCGATTACCTCAGCCAGAAGAATTTTAGAACTTCAGGCTTTGTCATCAAAACCTCCATACTTGATTTTTCATAAGGATAGACTTACATTATGTACTAGTGCGTCTTTCCTTTCCAAGGTGATGTCAGAATCCAATATCAATCAGTCCATTAGCTTGCCAGTATTCTTTCTTAAATTTGGAAACAAAGGTGAATATATGTTGCATTTATTGGATGGTCACAGGCAGTTATGTTTTTACTTGCATAGGACAAAAGAAATCAGGAAGACAGACCAATTGTTTGTTTCCTTTGCAGATTTGAAATTGGGTAAGCCAGTTGCAAAAGTAACTGTAGTCAGATGGCTGTATTTCTTTCATCTACAACAAGTTGGGTCTAACCTTAACTAAACCTGTAAGAGCCCATTCAACTAGGTCCATGACAATTCTTCAGTGTTTCTGTCCAAAGCTTCCATGGATGACATGTGCAGCTGCAACCTGGGCAAATCCTCATACCTTTATCACTCATTACAAGCTGGATCTGATCTCAAGGGGTAAAGCAGCCTTTAGCCCAACTGTGCTCAGGAATATTCTTCTTTAGAGTCCACCTGATATTTTAGGTAGCTGGGGACACTTTCACAACAGTTGGGGATAGAATGAAAATTGACAACATCAGATAAAGAAGTTATGTACTCACCATAACATTGCATTTGTGCTGTCCATTTTCATTCTTCCTTAACTTCCCGCCCTCCTGCCCCCAACCATTTTTTCAGCAAACTGCTGGAAGAATGAGATATTATAAGGACATCACTGTCCTTTAGGATTGAGCTCCAGATATAGTTATTTCTGTAGGACATATACAGTGAGTTGTTTTTATGTATGCACATTGGCAGATATTGCTTTAGGTAAATCAGCAAACAAGATCTGGGGTATGTTAGGGGTTCGTGCATTATGGGTAAGGGAGAAGCTCAAGAGCTTTTTGGTTACCATAATTTTAGTAAAGCCAGAGTCAGATCCGAGGTTTGGATCCGAACCCAACAGTTGAGGACGAGTGAAAATGGACAACACAGATGGAACATTATGGTAAGTACATAACTTCTTTTTTGGCTTAGTTGGAGTTTTCTTTTAGCTAGGCATAGATGTTGATGTCCAAGAGTCAATTTTATCCACTTCTGTCCCTGTGGATGTACTCACATTGAAACTGTTTGCTGAATAAAGACGTTTTAAAGGGAGAGAGTCGAAAGATATTGAATCTTCAGAACAGAAGAAATATGTTATGCTTTTAAAATCTGTGCCCACTCTTATGGACTTTTTCCCTTTTACTAGAGTCTTTTCAAGATATCATTGAAGCTGTTTAGAAGGCTGCATATTCAAAGTCCATGAAATGTCTTGATATGTTGTACAAGGCAGCTGCAGAAAGTACAAAATGTGAAGTTGCAGTCAACACACCTCTGTAGGTTTACAGAAATAGTTTACCTTATTCACTTTGGTTCTTGACTTAGAATGTAGAGATGTGTATATTATGCATGAGAGTTTACTTAATGAAGTTTTGCAGTTGTAGCTACCATGTATTTGACACATTTTGCTTGAGTTGTAAAACTTGTTTATTTAGGAAGTTACTGATGTCTGACAGGGCTTCCCAGATTTTGTCAATAAAGATACGATCAAAAATTGATAAAACAGCTGCAATATGATATTTTTTTGTTAAGTGTGCATAATTTAGGTTGTGCAGCAGCAGTCACTATTGGGAGACATGAGTGTGTAAACAGCCATTCTGTGCTGTCATTAAGGGATGCTTCAGTAAATGGAGAAACTTTAGTTGAACAAATGTTTGAGAAATTTCTCATACAAATAGGTAGGGCAAGGCATTATCTATAGTGAAGTAAATGATGCTTATAAGGATCACTGCTGCAGGAATTGCATTTTAAATGTGATTTCCCATCAAGTGGATGACATTGCGCAACCAGTTCTTTTTCATCCATGGAATGTGCCTGTGAACATGAGAAAACAATACACACAGCACTTTTACTTAGTTCTTTTTTACCCAATGGATGTAGTGGTCACTGCTTAGTACTTTGCTGGTCATCGAACTTGCTGCTCAGGCCTCAGCAATGCTAGATACCACCTGTCTGTTTTGCTTACAGATGAAATCCTCTGCCAGTAAGAGCAAGTGATCTTGTTTGCATTAGATTTCCCATCCATAAAAACTGTCTGCCTGTTTTCTTTTGCGTGTGTGTGTGTGTGTGTGTGTGTGTGTGTGTGTGTGTGTGTGTGTGTGTGTACATGTGTGTGTGTACGTGTGTGTGTGTGTGTGTGTGTGTGTGTGTGTGTGTGTGTGTGTGTGGATGGATCTACTCAAACTTTCAAAACTTCATATGGTTGAGACCATAACATCAAAGTTTTGAAACTTCAATTAAAAAAAAAATAAATAAATAAAATGTTTACATTTATGCAGGGGGCAAGCCCTACTGTGCCCCCACACCCCTTGTTAATTGAATATATCAACTCCGAGATCGCACTGCAGTGAAGAGAATGGTAAATTTCCTATTCCATAAGGTACAGCGATCTCCATTTAAACCAGTCAAAGTCTCAAAACACTGATCTTATGGTGTATGAAGTTCGAAGTTTTGAAACTTCGAGCTTCCAAAGTAGACCTGTGTGTATACATGTGAGCACCAAAATTCTGATTGAACAAATGAACGTCATCCTTAATTTAGAAAAAAAGTGAAAGATAAGAGGAATAGAGATTGACTAGCATTTTGGGTCGTCAGAAGCTTGAAATATTAAATGCAACACAAGTGATCCATCCTGATTGTTCTTTCATTGGTTTATTCTTATTTCCACTCAGAATTTGATATAATTTATTTTGAATTTCCCTTGTTCACAGATGATGTGCCTGAGAGAGTGCATGCTCCAGACGTAATACAGTAGCTGCATAAATGTGCATGCCCCTGCTTACTTCTCTTACTATTTGGTGCTTGCTGAATGCTGTCATTAGTAAATGCTCCTGTGTTCACATCTACTTTTCTTTTGTACTGTTGGTAATTTTAGTAGTGTGTGAATCCTTACCAGGTGGCAGAAGAAGGTTTTTGTAGGACTGGTGGATGGGCCTTTCTTGTGGCCTAAGAAGAGAGCTGGAGAATCTTCACAGGAGACATTTTTCTGAGGCCTGGCTGGAGCCCAACCCTTCCAGAGTAAAGTTAATGTTTTGAACAGTCTCCTGGCCCCAGAGATGAAGATCAACCCAAATTAACAGCAACACTATCCTGTTCTGGTTTACTGTTGTCATGGTGGACCAGACATTTGGAAACAGTATCCCTAGGCACTACCTTGACAAAGGGGTACATCTTGAGGTGTTTGTGACACACCTCACTTGATTGATAAACTCATGCCTAGGTCCGTCCAGCCTAACATCTGGTGGTGGCCCCTTATGTCAACTCTTTACATATCTGGGATACTTTGGGTCAAGGCATCTTTTCTGGAACACCCCCCTAGCCACAAGTGGCTGTCACAGTCAGTTGATCCTAAGTAGGAAAGGAGCTATTGGGTGAGGCCACTTCACTGTCTTTGGCCCAAGAGTAAAGCATTGGACATTTGTTTGATCCTTGCTGAGACCTTACATTTCTATTGAGATATGTCCTTAGGGACGTTGTTATGATGCTAACACCAGTCTCTCTGTTGATCTGACTATCTGAAATGGTCCCTGACATCTTCATGATTGCACACGAGTCTGCCTAACATCCAGAATGTGCTTTTCATATACTTTGGAACTTGGGCATGGTTCCTTGTTCAAGACTGCTGAAGGCCTTGGGTCTGCCTCCCCCTCAAGCTCACAGAGAGTCTTTCAGCATTGAAGATCTTGTTATTAAGGTGTGGAAAGTGTGTTCCCCCACCCTAGTTTCTTGCCCCCTCCCAAATAGTCTAATTTGGGAATTCCTTACAGCTGATTAGGCGTAATATGTTTTGTTCTTTATCCTCTTCCATGAGAGCTTCCAAAATAAGGAGCAACTGGCCATTTCTCCCATGGACCCAGCCTTCAAAGACATTATTTTGCAAGAAGGGGGCACCCTTACTATGGCCCTGCAGCCCCTAAGAAAGGTGATACCTTATAAAGGCCTCCCAACAACGTTTCCCTTATCATTTTTCCCTCAACTGTTAACAGACTATCCCTTTTTACTACTCTTGTTGCTCATTCTTCTGACACCAGTTGCTTTCTTTCTACACTGTCTGTTTTGGAAGTTCCTCACACTTATCTGCAGGTTAGCCTTGAGGCACTTTACTCTTATGTAACTATTTTCAGGCAAAAGCTGTCCGGTGGAAGGGGTAGTCATCCTGGCAGCCAGAGATGGTGGCTGCTTTTCCACATTGGCCTTCTTGCTGATCTTTGTTGCACCTTCATGTTGTGTGTTCCCAGATTGCTGATGTCCTTTTGTATCACTGTTACAGTATTCTTCACTGAAGGAATCTCTTGCCAAGGATAGCCCAACATCCGCCCAGTGTACCAAAGCCTTTAGATTTTATAGATGCCATAGTCACATGTATGCTCCCCATGTAAAGGGGACGTATGGATGCCAATACTTGGATCTTCTTTGCCACCAGTCCAAAAGCTATTATCTAATGTCAGTCTGAATGCCATTCTGCTATGCTGGTTACCAAACCATCTTCAGATAAGTGCCCTATTGGGGTTTCTTTATTTTTTTCCTCAATATTGTTGCTACTTGTGGAGGACTTCCAAGATGACTGCACATTGACTAACATTATTTTTAGCTCTTCCAGTGTAAAAACAGAAACTCAGCAGAGAAGGCCAGTAGACTTGTGTTTATGGGTAAATTTCAGTAACTAGCTAGTAAGTGCACTACCTGGATGTCAGGAATAAAGAAATACAGAAGACCTGGAAAAATCAGCTACAAAAAGTGAGGAAGAAACATTGATTGGGAAAAGTTCTGAAGTTGTTCAGCAAAAAGCAATGCAACTTTCAGACATGACTTCCAGTAACCTACAAGAAGACACAAGACAACTGCATACAGACCTGGTTAAAATAAACAAAATGCTGATGGAGTATATCAGCATAAACAACAAAAGGCTGGAAAAAAATGGAAGAAGCTTTAAACAGATATTCAGATGAGATGATAAAGCTGCAAGAATCAGAGGTTAAAATAAAGGTGTCTATATTATCTTGTCGAAAGATGACAATATTGAACGGCTAAAACATCTAAAATGCCGTACATCGAAACTGTTCTTGTGGGGGGCTGCATCCCCACACCCCCTGCTAATAATATATACCAACTCCGAGATCGCACTACAGTGAGGAAAGATCAAAATTTCTCATCCCCACTGTACCATGATCACGCAACAACACTTTCGATGTACAGCATTTTCAATGTTTTAGCTGTTCGATATTTTCAACGTGCGCTATTGTGAAGTAGACCCAAATAAAGAAAAGGCTGGTTGAATATGAGACTGCTCAGGAAGAGATGTTTCAAAAAATAATAGAATTAGAGGACACAGCACATAGGAAAAACCTGAGATGTCCTGCTATACCAGAGAAACTGGAAGAAACAGACTGAATTAATTTTATGAAAGCACAAATAAGCATCTGGACTGATATTCCACAGCAAGAGTTGTTAGTTGAAAGGGCACGTCATGTATATGCTTCAAACCTGGCTATAAGAAAGCAACCTAGACCATTAATAGTAACAAAATCCTACCAGCTGAAGGAGCTGATTCTGACAAAAAAGTGAGAGACAGCAGTGTGTTTGTGGAGAATGATTACTCATTGTACACCAGACAGAAGAGGAGCAGATTTATTCCAATATTCAGGGAATGTCGAGATGAAGGTGTGAGATTCAAACTTCTCTACCCGGCTGTCTTCAAGGTATTCTTCCCTGGAAGGACAAAATCATTTTTTAATGAAGTACATGCTAAGGAGGAAATACAAAAGTTTGTGCAACAAAAAGTAAACTGTGAAACAAAAGGAGATTCTTCTGGTAATTGTGAAACCTTTTCAAAATTTCAATGGAAAATGTTGGAGAGAAGGTAGGGAGCACGAGAGTTGACTAGAATAATCATGAGTATGCTGGAAATGAAGCAGAGACAGGATTTTGGAGATAAACAGTAATAAAACCAGTAACTTGATATGGAATTATAATACAGTAATTATATTTGTGAAATATGACGGAACAAGAAAATCTGGAAATATTGGACTGTTTCAGAATTTGTTGAACTTGTGGGGAACTATAAAGCATATGCCCTACTTCATGCCATTAATGTTCAGAAAAGTGCTTTGGGGAGAGGAAGACGAGGGAAAAAGTTAACTGTAAGTAACAATTTTTTCCTTAAATAGTACCAGTTTTTATGATGTGGTTTTCTTTACATGCTATAAAAGTTTTTTGGGTTGTTTTTGAGTGTGATGGGGATTGTGGACAGCTGCTGCTGTTTTTTTTTCTTTCTTCCTTCTGTTCTCCTTCGGTTTTCAGAAGTGTAGGCACTGCGATGTATTAAAAAGAAGCCTGATTGGAAGGCATAAGGGAGGATTTATGTACTTTTTCTTGCTCTTGCTTGGGGAGGTGGCTGGATTGAGGACCTTGGATTGATTTAGTGACGGGCTTTGGGAGAGAGCAAGTGGATGAAGAATAATATTGAATTTTATGATACTTTTTTTCTAGCATGGAGACAATCTGATAAAGAAAAACTGGCTACAGTCTGGTGGAGAGTGATTGGGTGAGGAAAAAAAAAAGATAGAGAAATTGACTAGGAGATAATGTTCTCTGAAAGCATTCAGGGGTTTTCCCACCATAGATAATGTTCTCTGAAACCATTCAGAGGCTTTCCCAAGAGAGTTCATCTTCTCTGAAAACAGTCAGGGGGTTTTCCCAACTGGAGGAGCTATAAAGATAAGACAAAACCAGTCAGTACTTAGTAGAAGCACAGGCTGCACCCTGCTTCTCTTTTAGGTTAACTCAAGTCTGTGAGTGTGGCTCTCAGTTTAGGACTCTTGATCCTATCAGGAGCTAAAATTTCAATATTTGAAGGTGTACATAGTTTTGTGTTAGTATTAAGTTAATAGGTTTTAGGGGGGCATTGAGGGTGTGTTTATTTTATTTTTTTGTTCAAGGGCTTTCAGTAAAACAAAAAGTATTATAAGATATGACATAGGCTTAAATGTATATGACAAGAAACAGTTGTATAAAAGTTTAACCTGCCAAACAGTTTGTGCATCTAACACAAAAGCAGAAACTAGCATTTAACAAAAAGGTGTCATATATAAAAAGTGTTAATAACTTCTTAATACAATGATGCTTTCTTTAATGTCTTTAAATGTAAGTTGTCTCACAGATGCAAACAAGAATGAGTAGTGAGCTATATTAAAAATGTAGAATGCAAATAGCTGTGTTACAGGAGATGCACTTAGAAAGAACTGAACATGTTAATTTGATAAAGAAAGGTTTTCAGGATGGTTATTCAGTGGAATGTCTGGGACAAAGGGAAAGAAGAGTACATATATTAATTGCATGAGGAGCTCCAGTAGTAATAGAAGATGATAAAGATAATAATGGCAGATGTTTAGTGCCAAGGCACTTCTGGCAAGGGAGGAGGATTACACTGACATATATTTACATTCCACCTAAAACTGCTATAATGGAGCTTAAGAAAATTATGGGAGAAATCAGTTTTCAGCAAGGAATATTACTTATAGGTGGGGGACTTGATTTGCAGCAGTGAAGATGTGTCTGGGTTCCCAGAAAGGAAAATAAACAAAGGAGGGAAGATTTTTGAAGAAATTTATGAAAATATTTGGCATGGAAAGTTCGGTGTGAATTTACATGTTATGCTCCAAGATATAAAAACTTGGCTAGGCTAGACAAAATTTACATAACTATTTCAGATAATGCGCCAATAATAGCTAAAATAAAAGCACGGGTAATGAAATAAAAATAAGACATTGGCACTTTTCCACCTTTCTGTTGAAGAGAGAGGAATTTAAGGAATGGGTATTGGAGACTACTCAGGAGCTGTTAGAGAGGATAGAAATTTCTTCTGGAAATCTAGGTAGGAAGTGGGATAAAATTAAGGTAGAGTTAAAAAATAGGGTGTAAATTAAAAGAAAGAGAGCCACGGTTAAGAAGTAAGACGTATTTAGAGAGACTGACAAATGTTAAAGTATTGCAGAATAGGGAGAATCTCACAGAACAACAAGAGGATCACCTGCAGAATGCTAGGCAGAAAATAAGGGATTACCTTCATAATATGCACAAGCTTAGAAGGTTTGCTGTTAAGCAACTGTTATTTGATAACACTAGAGGACAAAAACTTTTAGCACAACGACTCAGGCAACAGAAAGTAGAAAGGGCCGTCACCAGACTTAGGAAGTTTATAACAAAGAAGGTAACGAGATCTTCATAGGTTCATAGGTTCATAGGTTCATACTAGGCTATCTGCCCGAGGGCATTTACAAGCCTAGCCCATCGTTTTGTGGCTTACGCCACCCCTTTAGTATGGGGAACTATACCCATTATTTTTCTGTGCCTCTGTCGAGCAGTGACACTGAGGTAATCCCTGGGGTATATCTGCGATCTCCCATCCATTGGTCAAGATTTCTCTTGAACAAGGCCAGCGAGGTGCTCTGCCTCACATGTACCGGGATTTTGTTCCACAGCATAGGGAGTCTTTGGGTGATGAATCTATCCCTCCAGCACGTCCTATTAATAGCCGTGTCAAGGTTTAAGTCTCCGCCCTTGTGGCTCTGATGGATCTAGATTTTTGAGGTGAAGCATATTCATCAAATCTGGGTTTGACATGGCCTTGTATGTTAGGCAAAGGTCACCTCTGAGCAAGCGGTGCGACTGAATAGAGCTGGAGTTCTTTCAGTCGGGCAGCATAGGACAGATTTTTGAGACCCTTTATCCTTTTGGTGAGGAACTTTGTGGCCTCTCCAGCTGCTGCAAGTGTCGGGTCAGATACATTCGAATGGGGCATTGTACTCAATCATTGGTCTGATGAGTGATGAGTAAAGGGAGACTATGACCTCCCTTGATCTAGATGAGAATCCCTTCATGATAAGGTGGGCAATGTAGAAGGTCTTCCTAACTACTTTAGCTACATGGGTGTCGAATGACAGACTACTATCAACCTGGGTCCCCAGGTCCCTGATAACTTCTTCTGTGCTCAGTGGATTGCCACCTATTTGGTAGCTAGGGGTAACCTTGTTTTTCCCGAAGGGTATGACTATGCATTTTTGGCATTTAACTTTAGGCCGTGGCTCTGGCACCAGTTATCCGTTTCTGTGAGACCCTTCTGAAGGATATCTGTGTCAGATGTGTTTTCTACTATGGCCCAGTTTGCAGTCATCTGCAAACTTTGTCAGCCATAACCCTCCTGTGTTTGCTTGTACTTGGAAAAGTAGATGCCAAACAAGAGTGGGCCCAGGACTGAGCCCTGTGGGACACCACTTGTGACAGGCTTTGAGTCTGACATGGCGCCAGCAGCTCTGACCCTGTGGGTTCTGTCACTCAGCCAGTTTGCAACCCATCTTGTGATGTATGGGTTGACATTTAAGCTGATGAGTTTTTCAATGATACCCGAATGGGGTATTGTATCGAAGGCCTTAGCCAGATCGAGGTAGGCTGTATGGACTGCCTTTCCCTCATCAATGGCTTTGGTGACTGTTTCAAAAAGTCAACCAAGTTTAAAAGGCATGATCTGCCTTTGACAAAGCCAAACTGGGTTGGATCCAAAGTCTGCAAATTCCCTATGTCTTTATTTATGAGGTCCATTATGATCCTCTCCATGGCTTTGCAGATAAGGCTTGTCAAGCTAATGGGCCGGTAATTTCCAGGGTCGGTGGAGGCACCGCCTTTGTGAAGTGGTACCACAGTTGCAGTGCGCCACTCCTGGCGTATCCAGAGGTAAGACTTTGATTAAACAGCTGTCCTAGCTGTGGGTTTAATTCCTCATTGAGTTCATGGAGCACACAGCCGGGGACACCATCAGGTCCCATGGATGCTGTGTTTTTTGCTTTGGAGAGGTATTAGAAATATTTCAGAAATTCTATAAAGCAGAGAAATATGAAACTCAAGAAAAGATACAAATTGAAATGTTTATAGAGGAATTAAATATGCCAGGGTTAGAGGTAGATGACGTTCAGCTACTAACAGATTAGGAGGAGATGAGATAAAAATTGTGATGGATAACCAATCTATAGGAACGTCCCCAGGAATGGATGGTATCTTGCGGAAGCTTGGAGGAAAACTTCTGATAAAGATCTGGAAGGTTTTGTTTAACAGTATCTTAAGAGGAGAAGTTTCACTGTCCTGGAAGAAAACAGTTGTAGCTGTAATACCTAAAGAGGGTAAGGATCCATCGGATCCAGCTTCATGTAGGCCTATTTGAATACTAAACCATGATTATAAAGTGTTCATTTTATAATGGCTAAAAGAATGGCAAATGTAATGCCAAAACTGATAGCTATGGATCAGTGTGGTTTTGTGGAGGGGAGGCAAACATTTGACAACATTAACAGAACATTGATGATCAGAGGGTAGCACAATGTAAGAAAATACCATTGTTGTTGATGGGTCTTGATGCAGAGAAAGCATTTGACAGAGTAGGCTGGAACTTTATGAGCAGGGCAATGGAAGCATTTGCATTTCCTGAAAAAATTATAAGATTAGGAGACTATATGAGGGATTGAAGGCATAAATTAAAGTGGGTGGGGACCTGTCTGATAATTTCTCCTTGACCAGTGGAACCAGGCAGGAGTGTCCTCTTCTCCTTTATTATATGCATCATATTTAAAACGATTGGCAAAGAAAACAAGGGACTCAGAAATTGTAGGATATAATTGGTATGATAGTCAAGAAAAGCTGGCCTCATTTGTCGTTGATATTATTTTGTACCCGACTTCTTCTTTCAGCTTTTTCCTGGTTAGGGGTTGCCACACCTGATCACCTGTTCACTCATGATTAGCAGTGGAGTTTTTATGGTGTTGAGTTGCCATCCCAGCACCCAACCTTCCACAGAAGGCACACACATGCAATTTAGAGTGTCTAATCCACCTGCAGCATGTCTTTGGGATATGGGAGGAAACCAGAGCACCCGGAGGAAACCCACACGACCACAGGGAGAACATGCAGACTCCACAGAAGGCACCCCAGCCGAGGATCGAACCGGAGAGCCTCATGGTGTGAGGTGGCAATGCTAACCACTGCATCACCGCGACCGCCCTCAAAAAAAGACATTACAGTGTTGTGGAACATTTTGAGACCGTTTCAGATCTTTTCGGGATACAAAATTAATGAAGGTAAAACAAAGGCGGTAGCGGTAAATTATGTACATGGACTGGTTCAGGAATACCTGTATTTATGGGGACATGATAAAATGAAATATTTAGGAGTATGGATTAAAAATTATTCTACTGTTACAGATAAAGATACGTGGGAAGAGAATAAAAAGATAATACAAAAATGAGAAAACTGAAGCTTTGTTATATGGATGTGGATAGTAAGATATAAGCAGTTAAAATGGTTTTAGTCCTTTTAGTCTTGCACACATGTCAGGCATATTTTTATCAGCCAGAGGAGAAGTTGTGGGTAGCAATTAATAAAGAGCTGAATTAATTTATCTGGGAGGGGAAGAAGGCAAGAGTCAAGTGGGATAAGCTAATTCTTCCAGCAGAACAGGGCGGATTGGGATTACCCAATTTATATGGGTATTTCAGAGCTACACAGTTAAGAATCCTATACATAGCACAAGCAGAAAACTATAATTGAAAGTGGAAAGGGATGATGATGAAACACTGGGAAAGCTTAAGAAACAGAGAGACTGGGATTTTGGATGCACGCCTTTAAGGAGAATAACAGTAATCATGCAGAATATTATACCCATAAAGTAGTAGAAAGTATTCTAAGGACTAAACCAACATGGGAATGGAGAGAAGAGATTCTACTGATAGGGATGACTGCAAGTATGGATACAGACAATAGACAAGAGGGGGCCAGAATTTATTGGAGAAAACTGGCAAAGGAACCAAGGTATTGGGAGCAAATAACTAGAGAGGAAAAGATGATAGAATGGGAAGACAACAAGAATTTATTTGGATTATAGTTTAGCGATTGCCTCCCCCACCAGTGATTGATATCAGAGTACAGGCAAGAGAAAGAAATAGGTGGGTCCTAAATGAAAGACTAGCACTGATAAAATTTTTAATAGAACCTAGAACAGGAGCTGCCATTAAAAAAAGAATAATTAGAGCATATAAAATATTGTATGATAACTGTAAGAATAAATCAGAAGAGGTTAGAAAGGATTGGGAAGAGAGATTGGATAAGCAATTCACAAAGAAACAATGGGAGGATATATGCAGGTCTCCTAAATATGCAAGAAAATCTAGAAGATTTAGGATTTTTGCCTGGAAATGTTTACATAGATATTTTTATACACCAAGTAGACTCCAGAGAATTTTTCCTCAGGCAGATAGTAAATGTTGGAGGTCTGAAGGGGAAAAAAGAGTTAATTGGGAACATTTTTTCTGCATACTTTAAGGATTTCCTGTGGGATGCACTGTTGGAGATGCTGGGTGGGCAGATTGGTCTGACAAGGGAGTTGATTTTTCTGAGCTATGATACAGAATCGGAATTGCTTAGGCATAATGTTTTGTTGTGTCTAATAATGGTGGCTGCCAAAAAAACAATTACTAGATCTTTAGAAAAGGGTAGGAGCAGGCTACATAGGAAAAAAAAAATGGGAACAATACATACAAGTGAGGAATGAGGTCTGAAAGGTGGCAGGGCTTAAATGAGCTATGTAATGTTTAAGTGAGGAAGCTTGGTGGATTATAAGTGATGTATAATGTTTGCAACTGGGAGTGTGCTAATATGGTATGTGATGTAAAATGCTTGCAAGTAGGATTCTGTCAATGTGGTTTGTTTTCATTTATACAAATGTATGATTGCCTGTTTAGTAAGTGATGGTATAATAGATCTCTCTGGAAAATCTCACATATTATCCCTTTGCATAAGGGAGGCAATTCAAATGAACTCTCAAATTTCCACCCTATAACCCTCCTCTCACCCCTAGCAAAAGAAGTTATGGATAGATGTATTCACCGTCAACTACTGCATCACCTACTTGAAAATAACCTATTAGTGCACTGCCAACACTGTTTCAGGCCTTTCCACAGCACTCCTATCCTTTACTCACTGCATTAATAAAAATAGAAATAGTAACCTGCTCTCTTCAGCTCTCTTTATAGACCTCTCCAAGGCCTTTGATATGGTGAACCACCAATTACTATCAAATATTCTCAAATCTCTTTCAGTTGATACTCGAGCAGTTAAATGGTTTCATTCATACCTTGAAAATAGACAACAAGCAGTGCGCTGGGAGAACAACTTATCCTTCCAGCTCCGATCACTCTTGGACACCCACAAGGATCTATTTTGGGTCCACTTCTCTTTAGTATTTTCATTAATGATCTGAAATCCTCCCTTCCCCAAACTACCTGCATACAATATGCCAACGATTCAACTCTAATCTGTGCTGCTTCCTCTCCAACTGAACTCCAAAACAAGACACAAACTGTATTCACCTTAGTGGAAAAATGGTTCCACCAACGGTGTCTCCTGTTGAACCCAAACAAAACAAAACTACTACTGTTTACACCCACACAGAAGACCCCTCCACTCAGTCTCTTACTCTACCTCTAATAATGGTACTGTCATCACTCCCGACACTACCACTAAACTCCTAGGTGTAACAATAGATAATAATCTCAACTTTGACACACATTAACCTAACTATTAAATCTGTAAATAGAAAACTTGGTTACCTGTATAAACTCAAACCATTTCTCACAGCCTCGGCCAAGATTACTATTGCTCAAACTCACCTGATTTCGACCCTTCTCTATGCCTCCCCCATATATACAAACCTAACCAAAAGCAATTTAAATAAACTGACAACTTCTTACAACATAGCCAGATTTGCCATGGGTACCCCATTTAGAACCCATCTCTGCCAAAATCTAAAAGTACTAGGATAGCTGGATATACAAAATCAGCTACTCTACCAGCAACTCACCTTAATCCACAAGATCTTACACCATCCCACAAATACACCTATACTCTGTAACCTCCTCAATTCCTATCAAATTCTTTCCAACCCTACGTTCCGCAAATAGGTTACAAGTAGCCACCTTAAAATCTAAAAACAAATCAGGGGACTGTCTGTTTTCTAACTCTGTTAGTAAAACATGGAACAAACTCCCAACTGAACTAACTTCTACTACATCCACCCATCTTTTCAGGAACCAGTTAAGAATTTTCTTAAAATCCCAATGGCTTTGCCCATGCACTAAGCCCCACTGATACCATCTTCCTTTGCCTTTAGCCTTTTTTTGCATCAATTCTCCTAAGTTTTCTTCTGCTCTCTCTTCTGAAAATATAAATAATCTGTTGTCTTCATATCCATCACTGTGCTGTGTCAATTTCCTTGACACAATATGTTAACTGACTAATGCTTATATTTATCTATGCTAACTGTTGCTCCAAATGACTGAAACAAAAATCTTCATAGTGTTTATCTGCTTACTGCTGCTGAAATAACAAGTGTATATGAATGTATAGTTATCTAATTGTTTTTGGATGTATAGTTGTCTATCTTCATAGTGTTACCCTATGTGCTTACTGCTGTTGAAATAATAACTGTACATGAGTGTATAGTTATCTAATTGTTTTGAATGTACAGTTATCTATTTGCATTTTTTATAAACTGTTTTTCTTTTTCTCTGAGCTTTTCTCCTCGGGCCTCTACTGACAATGGACATATATCCAGTTAGACTAGCCCAGTCAACAAATGTGAAATAAAAATAATAAAAGATGTTTCTTGTTTAAAAAAAGGCAGGAATTGAATCATTTATGTAATATTGATTAGGTTATATGATATATAGCAATATATGTGAAGTATAATTTTTGTTAATATAGATGTCCTTCAAGGATGCATCTGCAGTCCTTACAAATGGGTTGTCCTGTCGTCAGGCAGCCCTTCGGTCGGCCGGATTCCAAAGTCTGGGTCTGGCCTCGGCTGGTGTCGCACTTCACCCGACGTCATAGCTGCAGTTCTTCGGGTATAAAGGCATCAGCCGACGCCATTTTCCCCAGTCTTTCTTGCCGCGTGGTGCCCGAAGCAGAAGCTGTTCGCAAGTGCCGGTCGGTCAGATCCAGAGATTACTACTACCGAATACTACTTCGAAGACTTCTAAAAAGCTAAGTACCCCGTTGGGGACTCTTTCTTGCCTCAGCCGATGTCAGAAAAAGTGAATAACTGTTTAACTTGTGGGAAACAAATACCTCATAAAGATTTCCACTCTTACTGCTTACCTTGTTTAGGCCCAGACCACGACGTAGCAGCTTGTTTAGCCTGTGCTTCTTTCAACCGACGAACGCTTAGGCGTCGGTCGGAGTTTGCTGAACAGTTTTTCGGCTCAGATTTTGCGTACATAATGCCGTCGGATCCTCCGACTACTCAAATTGTTAAGAAACGCAAAGAAAAGGACCGACACTCGCGGTCCGCGGTTTCGGCCGAAACCATGGTTAAGCAAACTGCGAGTGTCTCGGTTTCGGCCGAAACCGAGCAAACGGTTCAATCTTCAGCCGAATCCATGACTACTACCGAGGCCCCCTCTACCCTAGTTGAATCGGCCTCTGAAGTTTTACCTACTACTGTGGTTTCACAAGATTTATCTGACACCCATCCCTTTGGATGTCTCTACCCCAGCACGTGGTGCTGCTAGGCCTCCTGCAGCCATGTCTATAAAGGCCTTTGCCAGGGCTAAAGCAGCCAAAACTTCTAAGTCTGTGCCTGTTAAGCCCCCCTCTCACAGGCCCAGTTCCAGTTCCCAAATGCTTACTCTGGCAGAGGATCTCATCTCTTTAATAAGGGGATCCCAATCTCACCCAGACAGGGCCTCTCAACCTCCAGAAAAGAGACCTAGAGCAGAGCCCCCTGAGCCAGTGTCCTCAGATGAATCTTCTGATGATACAGACAATACAGACCATCCAGAGGCTCCTTTTTCTACTTATGAAGATTCCGATGCTGAAGAATCGATTCCTTCTGCTTCTCCACCAGAGGAATTTTCTTTTGGGGAAACTTTACATGCCATGAGAGAGCAATTCCAATGGCAGGGGCAAGATTTTTCAGATTCAAGGAAAAGGCTTAGGACCTTTTTACACTTACCACAACATAGGCCTTTAGCTATACCTCCAGTTCTTCCTGTTGTGGATGATGCATTTAATGATGCTTGCACTGCTCCTGATACTTTACCTCCAGCCCCTGCTAAGCCCGATAGGTTCTACAGGGTCCCGGACACTCATCACCATTTATACAAGGCTCCTTTCGCAGATCCTGAGACAATCTCCCAGGGGCCTAAGGCAGTAGCTTCGACCTCCGCTAAAAACCCTCTCCCTTCTGAAAGGGAATCCAGGTCCTTAGAGAGATGGGGTAAAAAAGTATACACCTCTGCTACTCTCTCAGCTAGAGCATTGAACTGTCAGTTTCATATGATCCAATACCAAGAGTTTATGCTTGATCAGTTAACTAAAAAACTGTCCTCGGATGATTCTTTAGATAAGAAATATGTTCTAGAAATGGTGAATAACATTCAGCAGGTTAGTAACCATTCCTTAAAATGTGGCTATGATGCACTGGAGACTTCATTTAGATCAGCCATGACTGGCACAGTTATAAGAAGGCATGCATGGTTGAAAGAGCAGGTCTTGCCGGATCATGTTAAAGCAAAGCTATTAGATGCTCCTATGGATAAGGTCAGTTTATTTGGTTCTCCTGCCCAACAGGTACTGAAGAAAATGGAAGAGAAGGCAAAATCTGTACAAACAGTAAAAGATTTCTTACAGCTTCAGCCTCCAAGGTTTAGCAGGAACTGGCCTTCCAAAAATTGGTCCTTTCCAGACTCCTCCAAAACTCAGAGAGGCAGGAATAGGCGTTCAAGAGGCAGAAATCAATCCAGAGGAGGTGCCTACAGGGGACGCCAGTGGCAAGGTAACAACCAATGAGGCACAGACACAACCACTACCACTGCAACAGGACAATCACAGTGACTTGGCTTTGACACCGCCTACCAGGGAACAAATAGCAGCACCGTTAGGCAGAAAGTTAGCATTATTTTCAAAAAACTGGCACTATATCACAAGAGACAAGTGGATTTTGCAAACTATAGACCAAGGCTACAGGTTTCATTTCCACACTTTACCCGGAAAGAGAGGAATGCCAAACCTACCACCAAATCAAAAGACAGAAGCTCTAAAACAAATAGCTCAATTAGCAAGGATGAGAGCTGTGGAAAGGGTACCACCTATGGAACAAGGCAAGGGATTTTACTCCAGACTCTTCCTGGTACCAAGAAAAGAAAAAAATTGGAGGCCTATTCTCGACCTGTCCGCTTTAAACACATTCATCATCGTTCCAAAATTCAAAATGCTGACCCTACAGCAACTTCTTCCCATGCTGGGCAAGGAGTATTGGCTGGTAACTCTAGATCTCAAGGAGGCATACCTGCACGTCCCCATACGACCACATTGCAGAAGATACCTCAGATTTCTTGCAGGATCAGAGCATTATCAATTCTCAGCATTGCCCTTTGGCTTATCTACTGCGCCCAGAGTGTTCACGAAATGCCTGGCATCAGTAATCGCTCACTGCAGGCTTCAGGGAATCCAAATTTATCCATACCTGGACGACTGCCTGATACAAGCGGACAACAAAAACAAGCTAACAGAAGACTTACAAAGAGTCATTTGCTTACTACAGGCCCTGGGATACACAGTCAATATAAAAAAGTCAAGACTGATACCATCCCAAACAATAACCTTCTTAGGTGCAGAATTGGACACAGTAAAACAGATGGCGTTCCTAACTGCAGAAAAACAAGAACAACTTCCTCTCTACTTTTTGGCATTAACAAAGCAGAACAAACTAACAGCAAGGAAAGTGCTGCAGGCCTTGGGCTTCATGGCATCCTGCATAATCCTGGTCCCCCATGCCAGACTACATATGAGAAAGCTACAGTGGTACCTAAAGAATTTATGGTCTCAACACAGGCACAGCTTAGAAACCGAAATACCACTAATTCCATGCCTGAAGCAAGAGTTCCTATGGTGGGCTCAGACATGCCAGTCAAACCCAGGTTTGCCCTTCCACAGCATTCAACCAAGCCAAACCATCACAACGGACGCCTCAGACCTCGGCTGGGGGGCCCACATGCTGGACAAGTGCATACAAGGCTTATGGACCCCAGAGCAGCTGCACCTACACATAAATCAAAAAGAAATGCTGGCAGTACAACTAGCAATCCAGAATTTCAGACCATTCCTCCAAGAAGGCCAGTTGATGATAAGGACAGACAACACCACAGTCATGTGGTACATCAACAAACAGGGAGGCACTCATTCATACCCTCTATGCCGAATGGCCCTGGACCTATGGAATATGGCTCTGAGTTACAACATTCAGTTACAAGCAATTTTTGTACCGGGAAAAGAAAACATCCTAGCAGACATATTAAGCAGAACTACCTCAGATGCTCACGAATGGATGCTACACCCGGACATCTTCAAGGCCATCACAAAGAAATGGGGACTGCCACAAATAGACCTATTCACATCCCCACTCAATCACCAGCTCAAGAAATTCTGCACAAGGACATACCACCCACTTGCTTGGAAGGTGGACTCTCTATCCTTCAGTTGGAAAGGCCTGACAGCATATGCATTCCCACCTCTTCCTTTGATGCACAAGGTGCTATTGAAAATCAAAGAGGAACGTCCAAGGATAATTCTGATAGCTCCAGACTGGCCAAGACAACATTGGTACCCATTACTAAGGAGCATGTCTCAGGGGAGAATGTGGACACTACCCCTGATTCCCTTGATGTTAACTCAGAGCAACTACAACATCCTGCATCCAAACCTGAAAACTCTGCAACTGACTGCCTGGGACATTACATAAGAGCAACTAACCCAGATTTATCCCAAAGGGTTAAAGACATTATCCTTGAGGCCCGCAGACCCTCAACAAGAAGGAACTATGCAGGAAAATGGAAAAGGTTTCTCATTTGGAGTACCGACAGGGGCAAAGATGTGTCAAAGGTAGACATTGCCAACATCCTGGAGTATTTGGCAGAGCTTTTCCATACAGGCCTGTCCTATTCCTCCATCAAAATACATGCATCAGCTATTTCTGCAGAATACAGCTTCGATCCACCTGTCTTTTCATCCTCTACTCAGGCAGTTTCTGAGAGGAATTAAGAATGTAAAACCTCCTAGGAAACCACCATTACCAGCATGGGACTTGAACTTTGTACTAGAAAAATTGACACTTCCCCTTTCGAACCAGCAGCAACAGCAGATCTTCAACACCTATCCTGGAAAACTGCTTTCCTGCTGGCAATTACCTCAGCAAGAAGGGTTTGAACTACAGGCTTTAATGGCAGTACAACCCTTCCTAATCTTCCATCAAGATAGAGTGTCCATGAGAACTAATCCTACATTTATGCCTAAGGTGGTATCCAGAGTGTCTTTAAACCAGGCAATCCACCTACCTACCTTCTTTCCCAATCCACAGAACAGGGGGGAAAGACTACTGCATACCTTGGATGTACATAGACAGTTACGCTACTACCTGGACAGAACCAAGGGCAATAGAAAATGTGACCAGCTTCTGGTAGCATATGCAACAGGAAGGGAAGGAAAAGCAATTTCCAAACAGACAATCTCCAAATGGATAGGAAATTGCATTAGATTCTGTTACTCCTACCATGGAAAGCAAATTCCACAGAACATAAGGCCTCATTCTACAAGGGCTACAGCCACTACCACAGCTTTCTTACGAGGAGTGGCTACCAAGGACATTATAGAGGCTGCTACTTGGACCTCCATGCATACATTTGCCAAGCATTATAACTTACCTTTATACTCTAGATCCCGAGCAGGGTTTGCCACTGCTGTTTTGCAAGGGATCCTAACTACACCATAATTTCTTCTTCCTCCTCCCCTAGTTTGGCTATGGTATTCTACCCATTTGTAGGACTGCAGATGCATCCTTGAAGGACATAGTACAGTTTTG
The DNA here is from genome assembly GCF_019279795.1 of Protopterus annectens. NCBI lineage: Eukaryota > Metazoa > Chordata > Ceratodontiformes > Protopteridae > Protopterus > Protopterus annectens. The sequence goes on along the minus strand of NC_056744.1, from coordinate 1,449,882,161 downwards.
TACCTACCATAAATGTAGATGTCCGAACAGGATAGCATCTGCAGTCAGGATTACCCACCCTCCTTCCCCTCTGTGGTACTCCTAGGGTATTTGCCCACCTAATAGCTAGCTGGGGGGGATCTCTTATGGTGTATTTGTTTGTATATATGTACATACATGATTATTTTTTTTTTGTGTTTGCCTTCTACTATTTGGAAACATTGGCATTTATCCAAAAATTTAGCTATCCAAGAGGGCAACTGGCATCTGGGGCAAGAAACACTGAGGAAAATGGCGTCGGCTGATGCCTTTATACCCGAAGAACTGCAGCTATGATGTCGGGTGAAGTGCGACACCAGCCGAGGCCAGACCCAGACTTTGGAATCCGGCCGACCGAAGGGCTGCCTGACGACAGGACAACCCATTTGTAAGGACTGCAGATGCTATCCTGTTCGGACATCTACATTTATGGTAGGTACAAAACTGTACTTTTGATTACTTTTATATGAATATAAATTTACCTATGTTCATCATCTTCTTTCGGCTGTTCCCGTTAGGGGTCTCCACAGCAGATCACCTGTTTCCATTTCTTCCTGTCCTCTGCATCTTGCTGTGTCACACCAACCACCTGCATGTCCTCTCTTACCACATCCATAAACCTTATCTTAGGCCTTCCTCTTTTCCTGTTACCTAGTAGCTTCATCCTTGGCATCTTTTTTCAATATACACAGCATCCCTCCTCAGCACATGTCCAAACCAACGTAATCTTGCCTCTCTGGCTTTGTCTCCAAACCTTCCAACCTGGGCTGAACCACTAACATACTTATTCCTAATCCTGTCCAACCTCGTCACACCCAGTGCAAATCTTAACATCTTTAACTCTGCCACATCCAGCTCAAACTCCTGCATTTTTGTCAATGCCACTGTCTCCAACCCATATAACACAGCTGGTCTCACTACCCTCTTGTAAACCTTCCCTTTCACTCTTACAGGTACTCATCTGTCACAAATCACTCCTGACACTCTTCTCCACCCACTCCATCCTGCCTGTACTCTCCTTCACCTGTCTTCCACACTCACCATTACTCTGAACTATTGACCCCAAGTATTTAAACTAATCCACCTCTACTCCTTGCATCCTCACCATTTCTCTATCCTCCCTCTTATTCACACACATATATTCTGTCTTAGTCCTGCTGACCTTCATTCCTCTTCTCTCTATAGCATATCTCCATCTCTCTAGGGTCTCCTCCACCTGTTCCCTACTCTCACTACAGATCACAATGTCATCTGCAAGCATCATAGTCCACAGGGACTCCTGTCTGATCTCGTCTGTCAACCTTTCTATCACCATTGCAAATAAGAAAGGGCTCAGAGCTGATCCCTGATGTAACCCCACCTCCACTTTAAACGCATCCGTCACTCCCACCGCAGACCTCACCGCTGTCACACTACCCTCGTACATATCCTGTACCACTCTTACATACTTCTCTGACACTCCTGACTTCCTCATACTATGCCACAACTCCTCTCTAGGCACCCTGTCATATGCCTTCTCTAAGTCTACAAAAACACAATGCAACTCCTTCTGACATTCTCTGTACTTCTCCATCAACACTCTCAGAGCAAACATTGCATCTGTAATGCTCTTTCCCAGCATGAAACCATACTGCTGATCACTAATCATCACGTCCCTTCTTAACCTAGCTTCCACTACTCTTTCCCATAACTTCATGCTGTGACTGATCAATTTAATCCCTATGTAGTTACTACAGCTCTGAACATCACCCTTATTCTTAAAAATCGGTACCAAAACACTTTTTCTCCGTTCCTCAGGCATCTTCTCACTTTCTAAGATTTCATTAAACATTCTAGTTAAAAACTCCACTGCCATTTCACCTAAACACCTACATGCTTCCACAGGTACAAGTGATAATTCAGTAAAGGTGTTTGGCAATAAAAAATATTGTTGCTAATTGTGTTCATGTCATCCAGACAGGGAAAATGTCAGTGTGGGAAGCATATTACCCATAAAGACCATAACAACCAGTGTCTTTTTTTTTGCCTAGGTGCTTCCCATGATTATATGCAGTGCTCTATTTGTCAAGTGTTTGACCCTAAGACCTTTCCCAGTTGCTTATTTTCCCTCTCCGTATACCTTGAGGACCAGCAGTTTAAGTTGTTGACTCAGGGTGCTGTGGCAGAGCCCTCCCTCCCTTCCCAAGAGGCAGCTGTCTTCCAAGCAGAAGGCCAAAAAGTTTAGGTCTGATTCATTTGCTGTCCAGCCTCCACCATATGTCTCTATAAGCTAGTGAAAGCCCTAAAGAACATCCAGTGTTTGCATCAGATTCCCCTGTCACGACCCTGTCTGAGGCTGGCATGGACCCGAGATCTCGCACTTCCTCTGAGCCTTTTCAAATGTCTGTTCCAGATGTTGAGAGGGAACCAAAGTTGGTTGATTATGAGGGGCTGAGGGGAAAACCCTCAAATCTTAGTCCAGGAAGAGATTTCTACTACTGTTATTGAATCCCACTAAGGGGCTGAGCCACTGAGGGTAGTTATGGTGGACGTCAAGCTTAAAAAAAAAAGAAAGAAAGAAAAAAGCATATTATCTCTATTGCTAAAGATCCTCAACGTTATTGGCAGGATTGTACTGAAGGCTTATTCAGTGCATTGATGGCTTTGAAGCCTCCTGAAGGGGTGTCAGTTGTGCTCTTCCATGGTCTTCCACACCTGTTGAGAAGACAAGGGAACCAGATTCCTCAGATGAGGACCTAGATTATGGGGAGGAATCCCTTGGATAATCGTCTCAAGTTCCTTCTCCACCAGAGTGTGGTTCAGAGGAAGAAGATTCTTCAAGCCTAAATTCCCCCTTGGAAGACTTGGGGTTACTGTTGCTTGTATGATGCAGTACTTTAAATGGGATAGCTCCCAGGTCTCTGGCATCCCAAAAGAGATACTGTGAGCTGCTACAGATGGAGTCTCCTAAGCATTTTGCAGTTCCTCTTCTGTTGGTAGCACTTTTGGACACCTTTTCTGCTGCCTGTGTAGCTCCTGACTGTCAGTCCCTGGGCCCTAAGAAACCTTACAAGGTTCTAGAAGGTGTCTGAGGACAGCAAATTCTTGTTTAAATGTCCTTCTACTAACTGTTCTGTGGTTTTGGTCTCAATTGATAAGCCTTCTAAACTTTTGCCTTCTTCTAAGCTCTTTCCTTCTGATAAGGATAGTAGAGTTATCAAAAGGTTGGGTGAAAAAGTTTATACTGCTGCCACCTTGTCATTTCAGGCTGTTAATTACCAAACCCACATGACCAGGTATGTATTGGCTCTACTTTCTCAGGTAGCCAAGGCTATGTCTGATCTGCGTGATTCAGAAGAGAAAGCTTCATCTCTTCCTCTGCTTGAGTCCACTTCTCAGGTCGCTTATCACTCCATACATAAAATGCAGATGTTCTTCGTCTCACATTGCTGCAGTCATAACCTGTGGGTAGTCCGCTGTCCTCGATCGGCCCGAATACCAAAGAGCTGGGCTGGCGTCGGTCATTGTCACCTAGAGCTGACGTCAGTACGTCGTAGTACATAAGCGCATGACCGACGCCATATCCTCAGTCTTTCTTGCCGCGTGGTCCGAAGCAGAAGCAGCGTTTGCAAGTGCCGTTTGGCGTTCTGAAATTTTCATTTATCGAGTTTCAGACCGAAGACCAAGTTGGGCTAAGTACCCCGTTGGGGAAATCTTTGTCTTTTCTTGCCTCAGTTATCCGGATGTCAGAAAAAGTTAATAATTGCATTTCTTGTGGGAAACAGATACCTCATAAGGATTTTCATTCTTTCTGTATTCCTTGCTTAGGGCCTGAGCACGACATGGTCGGGTGTCGCTTTTGTGCTAGATTTAACAAGCGCACCATTAAACGGTGATTAGACTGTGCCAGGCTTGTTTTCGGTAAAAGGTGTAACTATAACATGCCGTCGGATCCTCCGACGCCCGCTACCGCTAAAAAGTGTAAAGATAGATCTTTGAAGTCTAAACCGGATGAGTCGTCCGTTGCGCCGGTTCTCACGGAGCCTCCGGTTGAATCTGTGGATCCTGCCGAGGGTTCGGCTGAATCCCATGGGGAACCTTTACTTTTACAGGAGTTGGCCTCTCAGGAGTTAGGCCTGGCTGAAGGTGCTTCTCAGGTGTCTGTAGTTCCATCTTTACAGAAGGTTATTAGGCCTTCTACTTCAGTGGCTAAAGCCCATGCTAAGGCCAAACCTTGTCATGTTGGCCCTGGTCATAGTTCTAGCTCTCCAGCCCCTGTTCCTAAAAGCATATGTTAAAAATGGCTGAGGACTTGATTACTTTGATCAGGGTTCTATGCCCCCAGAGAAGAGGCCTAGGGTGGAGGCAGATTTAGAGGGGATGGATCATTCCTCAGACTACTCTGATTCCTCAGCTGAAGAAATTCAGGAATTCCCTTCTTATTTAGATTTGGATGCAGAGGACTCCTGTCCTTCTGCTTCTCCTCCAGAGGATTTTTCTTTTTCTGAGACTTTACATTCCATGAGGGAGCATTTCAAGTGGGAAGGTCAGGATTTTTCGGATTCTCGGAAACGACTCAGGGAATTTTTGTTTCTGCTACAGCATAGGCCCTTGTCTATTCCTCCTGTCTTAGAAGTTGTTCAGGATGTTTTTTCTGAATCTTCCCTTAATCCTGATTCTTTACCTCCTGCCCCTGTTAAGCCAGACAGATATTATAGAGTTCCAGAAGCACATAAGTATTTGTACAAGAGTCCTAGAGCTGATCCGGAAACTATTACTCAAGGTCCGAAGGGTATTAGGGCTTCTGTGGCTAAGAATCCAGTTCCTTTGGATAAAGATTCTAGAGCTTTAGATAGATGGGGGAAAAAAGTGTACACCTCCTCTACGTTAGCTATGAGGGCTTTGAATTGCCAATTTCATATGCTAAAGTATCAGAATTTTTTGTTAGGTCAATTGAAATCTAAGGTGGATGCTTTATCTGAGGGTATAGAGTGTAAGGAGCTCCAGGAGTTGGTTCATGCATCAGATCAAGTTGGCAAGCATTCTTTGCAGTGTGGTTTCGATGCTCTTCAGGCTGCATCCAGGGTGGCTGCTACAGGTTCAGTTATTCGTAGACATGCCTGGCTTAAGGATCAAAATTTGTCAGAGCATGTTAAGGCTCAGATTTTGGATGCTCCTCTTCAATCTGAAGTACTTTTTGGTCCTTCTGTGGGATCAGTTTTGAAAAAGATGGAAGATAAGGCTAAGTCTATGCAGGCGAGCAAATATTTTCTGCAGGTGCAGCCCCCCTAAGTTTAGTAGGAATTGGCCTGCTAGAGGATGGTCTTTTCCTTCTTCGGATTATCAGTCTAAGGGCAGGTCTAGGCGTGGTAGAGGCAGAGCTCACGCTCAGGGTTCTTTCAGACCTAGGACTTGGAGTTCTCCTGCACAGTCTTCTGGTGAGGGCAGGGGTCAGCCTTTTCGTAAACAGACCCAATGACCTGTATCTTCCGCTGCCAGACCCTTCTCTACTGGCAGCTCCTCTAGGAGGAAAGTTGGGACTTTTCAAACAAAACTGGCATTTGGTCACCCAGGACAAATGGGTGTTGGATATAATAAATCACGGGTACAAGTTTTATTTTCACACTTTTCATCCTTTCAAAGGCATGGCGGATGTGCCTCCTCAGCAAAGGATGGAGGCTCAGGAGCAAATTTCTTTACTTTTACAGATGGGGGCAATTCAGGTAGTCCCTCCGTCAGAAGTAGGCCTAGGTTTTTATTCCCGTCTATTCCTAGTGCCAAAGAAAGGAAACACTTGGAGGCCAATTCTGGATTTGTCCATTCTCAATACCTACCTAGACATTCCAAAGTTCAAGATGTTAACATTACAACAACTTCTGCCTATGCTGGGCGAAGATCACTGGATGGTAACCCTGGATCTCAAAGAGGCCTATCTTCACATCCCTATCAGGCCCAGCTGCAGGAGATTCCTGAGATTTCGGGCTGGTACTTCTCATTATTAGTTCTCTGCATTGCCCTTTGGTTTATCTACTGCGCCCAGAGTATTCACAAAAGTTCTGGCTCCTGTAATTGCTTTTTTCAGACAGAGAGGAATACAAATTTATCCTTATCTGGACGATTGCCTGATTCTTGCTCAAAACAAAGACAAGTTACTACAACATCTCCAGTATGTAATGGCAGTTTTAAGGTGCCTAGGGTATTCTGTGAACGAAATAAAGTCCAGTCTAGTGCCCTCTCAGGACCTGTGCTTTCTGGGTGTGAGACTGAATACAGCTTCTCAGATGGCATTTCTGACCCCGGACAAACAAAGAACTCTTCATCTATACTTCCAGCAGTTATCAGTAATGTCCAGGCTGACTGCAAGGACAGTCCTTTAAGCCTTGGGGTTCATGGCATCTTGCATTCTAGTACTTCCCAATGCCAAACTGCATATGAGGAAGCTACAATGGTATCTCAAAAGTGTGTGGACTCAACACTGCCACGGTTTGGACACTGTCATTCGGATTATACCGTGCATCCAGAAGGAATTCTTGTGGTGGGCTCAGGAATGTCACCTAAACAAGGGACTCTCTGTGACCCGACCAGAGGCGAGTCAGATCCTAACGACGGATGCCTCGGACTTGGCTTGGGGAGCACACTTCAATGGGAAATGGATACAAGACATGTGGCCTCCCAAACTACTACATTTGCATATCAACATGAAGGAGATGTTAGCAGTCCAATTTGCTTTGATGGCCTTCAAGGACCTACTTCAGCCGGGACAGGTGTTGATTCAAACAGACAACACAACAGTCATGTGGTACATCAACAAGCAGGCGGGAACCCATTCCTACCCTCTTTGCAGACAAGCAATGATTTTGTGGGAGACTGCTCTGAGTTTGCAAATCAATCTTCAAGCACGGTTTCTGCCAGGAGCACAGAACTCCCTAGCAGATGTATTGAGCAGGCAAATTGTGGATCCCCACGAGTGGAAACTGGATCCTCAGGTATTCAAACAATTGACCGTGGCTAGGGGAACTCCAGACATAGATCTGTTCGCTTCTCCACTGAATTTTCAACTGCCAAAATTTTGCACAAAGATGTTCCACCCAAATGCTTGGAAAGTGGATGCTCTATCTTTCAGTTGGAACAACCTTCACGTTTATGCTTTTCCTCCTCTGCCTCTTCTTCCCAAGGTACTCTTGAAAGTCAGGCGGACAAGCCTTGCATGATTCTAATAGCACCAGATTGGCCACGTCAGCATTGGTATCCTCTGCTGAGGAGTTTAATTCAGGAGCCTCCTTGGCTTCTGCCACAGGTTCCTCATTTGTTATCCCAGTCAAACAATCATTTTCTCAATGTTCGGTGCAGTCCCTGCATCTAACAGCCTGGCGTATTCTGTGATGGAGCCGGTGGGGTCTCAGCTTCCTCAACAGGTTTTAGATGTCATTTTGGAAGCCAGGCCTAGTACTAGAAAAGTTTATGCTGATAAATGGAAGAGATTTTTCTTTGGAGCACAGCAAAGGGCTTTGATGTTTCAGTGCCTAATTTGAGTTTTGCACTACAGTATCTTACTGAATTACTGGACAAGGGTTTGTCATTCTCTTCTGTGAAGGTTCATGCTGCAGCCATTTCTGCTCACTATGATTGTGACCCTCCTTTATTTTCTCACCCTTTGTTCAAACTATTTCTTAGAGGGGCAAAGAATATAAGACCCCCACGTAGAGCTCCTACTCCTTCCTGGGATCTCAATTTTGTGTTGGAGAAGCTTACTTTACCTCCTTTTGAACCTGCAGCTATGTCTGAATTGAAGTTTTTTGTCTTGGAAGACTGCTTTTTTGTTGGCCATTACTTCTGCTAGGAGGGTATCTGAATTGCAGGCACTCATGGCAGTTGAACCCTTTCTGATATTTCATAAGGATAGAGTTTCTTTGCGGACTAACCCTACTTTTATGCCTAAAGTGATTTCTAATGTGGCCTTGAACCAGTCTATTCATTTGCCTACTTTTTATGCTGATCCCCAAAATAGGGGGGAAAAAGTCTTGCATTCTTTGGATATCCACAGGCAGTTACGTTATTATTTGAGCAGAACTAAGGAGTTCAGACAGACTCAACAGTTATTTGTTTCCTTTGCTTTGGGTTCACAAGGGAAAGCTGTTTCAAAGCAGACTATTTCAAAGTGGATTGGTCAATGTATTGCTTTTTGTTATTCTCATCATGGGAAGAATGTTCCTGCTGGGATCAGACCTCATTCTACTAGGGCTACTGCCACATCTACTGCTTTTTGAGGGGTGTAGCTACTAAGGATATTTTGGAGGCAGCTACTTGGAGTTCAGTACACACTTTTACTAAGCATTACCATCTCCCTCTTTATTCCAAGTCCAGGGCTGGGTTTGCCACTGCAGTTTTACAGGGCATGTTAGCAGCTCCTAATGCTATTTAGATTGCCAGCCTCCCTTTTCCTTTGCTTTGGGATTCTACCCACAGGTTATGACTGCAGCAATGTGAGACGAAGAACATAGTACAGTTTTGTACCTACCATAAATGTAGATGTTCGAGGATCTACATTGCTGCAGTCCAATTATCCCTCCCTCCTTCCCCTCTATAGTTTGTGGTTGCTGTGTTTTTTTTTAGGATTATCTTTATTTCCACACTGGTGGTAGTTGGGCGTTTACTATTTTGGTTCTGGCCTTCTTTCATTCTTAGGCCTTCTGAAGACTGAGGATATGGCGTTGGTCATGCGCTTATGTACTACGACGTACTGACGTCAGCTCTAGGCGACAATGACCGACGCCAGCCCAGCTCTTTGATATTCGGGCCGATCGAGGACAGCAGACTACCCACAGGTTATGACTGCAGCAGTGTAGATCCTCGAACATCTACATTTATGGTAGGTACAAAACTGTACTTTATGATGCTCCTGCTTTTGGTTCTGTGATGAGGCATTATTCTTCTATTTGTCTTCAGACTTTGCCTGATAAAATTAAAGCCAAACTTTTGGATGCTGGTCTGGATATTAAAAATGTTTTTGTGACAGTTGCTGCCGACCTGCTGAAGTCCCTCCATGGTAAGGGTAAGGCCATGCAGAAACTCAAGCATATTTTTGTCTCCCCATACCCAAATTTCAGAGGAATTACACTTACAAATTTGCCTTTGTTTATAGGCAGACTCCTCAACCTCCCAACAGTAAGAAGGTGTCCAGTCATATTCTTTCTGTTAAGTTCACTCAAACTCGTACAACTCTGAAGCCTCCCTTTCAGGGCAAACTTGTTTCTATTTAACATTCTGCCTCTTCTTCCCCATGGCGATGTCCCCTTATCTTTACCCCTTTCTTCTCTGTTTGAAATTGACAACAGATCACCTTATACTCTTGGGTGCTGTCTGTCATTCATTAGGGGGTGTTTCATGACATGGAAATCTGTTTCACCCTTTTCAGGTATTTCACAGCCTTCTCCAAGCCAACTCTCTCTTTTCCAAGAGGTTTTGGAGTCTTTTTTGGATCAGGGCACCATTCAGCCTGTTCCACCTACCCAAGCGGGAAGAGATTTTTACTCTAGGATGTTTTTTGTTCCTCAGAAGGAGGGGACTTGGAGACAAATTCTGGACCTCTCTCTCCTCAGCACTTTTCTCAGGTCCCTGGTTAAGGATGTTGTCTCTTCAGACTTTGTTTCCTTTTCTCCCCAGGCCTTCTTGGTCTCTCTAGACCAGAAGGATGTTTATCTTCATATCCCTATTCACCCTCTTTTCAGGAAATTTTTACATCTGTCTGTTTCTTCCTCTCATTTTCACTTCTCTGCTTTGTCCTTTAGCCTTTCTACTACCACAAGGGTCGTCACCAAATGCCTCATTCCTGTCAGTACCTTTTGTAGACTTTGAGGGATACAGATATTCCCTTACCTAGATGGCATGCTTATTCAGGCTATTTCTCCCAGCAGTCTTCTACAAGATCTTCACTTTATTACTTGTCTTTTAGGAACTTTGTGGTTCACCATCAATCTCAAGAAGTTGGTGCTTATGACCTCCGAGGATCCTGTTTGAATTGGTTGCAGGATTCATGTTGGCTTCTCTTCCTGCTGCCAAGGTTTTGACTCTGACAGCCTCCTTCTAGTCTCTGTCCTCTCAAACAGCCAGGAAATTTCTCAGGATTCTGGAGTTTATAGCCTCCAGTGTTCCTATGCTTTTTCTTGCCAGGCTGTATATCAGGAAGCTTCAGTGGTACCTCAGATCAGTGTGGCTTCAACATTGCCACCCCCTGGAGTTTCCTGTTCTTTTTCTTCCTTGTCTCAAACTCGAGCTCCAGTGGTGGATTCAGCAAATTCTCTCAGTCTGGGACTGCCCCTTCATGCTCTAGTTCCTTCCCAAGAAATGTTCATGGACACCTCAGACCTGGGGTGGGGTGCTTCTTGTGGCTCTGTGAATGTTCAGTGTTTCTGATCAGAGGTCGAACCATATCGACATAAAAGAGATGAGGGCCCTGCTTCTCAGACCTTTCATTCCCTTTTTGTCCCTGGCCCCCTGAAATGTTTTATGGGCAATACCACCGTGATGTGGTGTGTCAACAAGGGGGGGGGGGGTACAAGGTCTTTTCTCCTTTGCAGGTTTGGCTCTTCATGCCTGGGCTCCGGCTATCAGTTATAAGGTGACTTTTCAAACAGTTTGCATTGCTTCAAAGCATAATCTAGTGGTAGACTCCGAGCAGGTCCAGAGCACAGGCTAATGATTGGATGCTTTACAGATGTGTTTCTGGGCATAGTCCGTCAGTGGGGTATTCCTCAGGTAGATCTTTTTGCCTCCCCTCTGAAGGGACAGCTTCCTCTTTTCTGTTCAAGAGTACCACGTCCTCTGACTTGTAAAGTGGATACCCTGTCTTTTTCTGGGAAGGGAATGTTTTGTATTCCTTTCATTCCCTTCCTCTGCTGCCAAGAATTATGTGCAAGATCAAGCAGAATTCTCCCAAAATCTTGTTGGCAGCTCCCTTGTGGCCCAAACAGCACTGGATTACCTCACCAGGTGGATTGTCTTACACAAGACAAGGGATCTCTTATCCATCCTCACCTGTTCACTCTTTAAATTACACTGTGGGTGATAGGCTTTTGATCCCTTTTAGGCACCTCTTTTCTGATGACATGATTGGGTTCTGCAGGAGGCCAGGAAACCCACTACCAGAATATCATATATGCCAGAATGGAAAAGATTTTCTATTTATTGCCTCTTGTCATTAGAATCTCTTCCAAGTCGGAGTTCCTCTGGTTCTCTTTTGTTTGTGTTAGATGCTCATCATGGTCTGACATATTCTTCAGTTAAAGCTCACCTGCCAGCTTCTCTGCTTGTCTGCCCTTGAACCCTCCTTTGGCCCTCTTGATTTGTGGTAAAGATATTTCGTGAAGACATCCTTCATATCAGGGCCCCAAGAAAGCCTGTTCCTCTCGCTTGGGACCTCAATTATGTTCTTGAAAAATTGACTCTGGCTACTTTTGAACCTGCTAGTTCAGTTTCCTTGCAGCGTTGTACTTGGAAGACTGTTCTACTATTGGCTGTTACTTCTGCCAAGAGAGTGTTCAGGCTCTTATGGCCATTCCTCCTTTTTAATTTTTTACAGAGACGGTGTTTCCTCTTACTCATTTTCTTTTATGCCTATGGAGGTTAATGAGTTATCCCTTAATCAGTCTATTCAACTTCCTTCCATTTTTCTCCATAGTGTGCCAGTGAGAAGATTCTTCACACCTTGGAAGTACATAGACAGATCAGATATTATTTAGATAAAACAAAGGTTATTTACAAATATGAGCAACTTTTTGTTTCTTTTCATCCCAGGACTTTGTGTTTAGCCATTTCCAAGTATGCTGTCTCCTCTTGGAGGTCTAAGGCCACTTCCTTGTGTTATTCCTTTCATAGCAAATGCCTTTCTTTGTCTGTAAAGGCACATTTTACTTGTGCAGTTGCCTTTTCAGATGCTTTTTTTCAACGGTTTGGACACCAATTCCATCCTTGAAGCTGCAACTTGGTCCTGTGTTTATACTTTTACTAAAGATTTCAAATTGAATGTGGTTTCCATGACCAAGGCAAGTTTTGCTAGGGCTATTCTACATGGGTTTGTAGAGGGCTTTTCTTTGCTTTCCTCTACCCAGTCTTCTTGGCTCTTCTACTCTCTCTTCAGTGAAGAATAGTACAACAGTGATATGAAGGGATAAAGTACAGTTGTGTAAAATCTTGCCATAATAATAAATGTCCTCCTCTTCACTGTTGCAGTATTGCCTCCCTCCCCAACTGTTGCAGTGTTGCCCATCTTTTGTTACCCTCCTGTCTAAGGGGCTTTAATTTTCTTTACCTTCTGTACTTTTTTCTTCTGGATTTACATGCTCTGCATTGTCCTAGGGATGTTTTGTTCTTCCTGGAAAAGTTTATTTCTAAGTATTTGCGTCTGTGCATCATCTTTATGCCCTATGTGAAAAGCATATGTGTTATTTACAGTGCCTATGAAATCTAAAGGGTTTCGTATACTGGCCAGACATTGAGTAAGATGCATTTTTCAATGCCTCGTTTGCTTTCTTTGGGGAGAGAGCACACTGGTGATATTTTATAGCTACCCCCAGTCCTCTCCCATGTTTTATGTCTCCAGAGACCATGTTTGGAATGAGAATCCAGACAATTTAGTGATACAGCCTCTAAGAAGTTCACACTTCCCCATCTCTTGCTTTGTCAATAAGTTCTGAAGGGGTTTAAGATGGTTGTATCTGAGCTTTTCTGGCTTAGGCTCTTTTCATTACTGCAACTGATTACTCACGTTATTGTAGAATCAATCATAGATTACACTCATTCTTAGTGTCTCTGGGTGGTCCAGTAAGACCTGGATTAGGGCTGCCATTTCCGCTCCCTGTCAACTCTTGAGGATGTTCGTTCAGTGATAACCACTTTCTTCTCTGTGCCTAGCCCAAGACATTTTACTCAGACCCTTCTGGTCTGCCATTTGGGATGGGGGATGGGTGGCTTAGACCTTGCTTTGAAGTCCTCCATTTTGGTATCCAAGTGAAAACAATTTTCTTTCTTTATGCTTTTGTTGAAAAGCTTAGTCTTGTGAGACAAATGTCCTCCTTTCAGGGGAGACCTGATGTGGTAGTCATACTGGCTAGGGGAAATTTGGCCTGGGCAGCAGGGAACTTCCCCTACTTGTCATTGTGAATGTGACTGATTTTGATTGAGCACTTCCTGTTTCCATTCCAGGCACAGAGGTGGCCCGGAGAAATAGGGAGGCAGATGGAGAGAGAAGGTGATAATGAAGTGGTGAGAGAAATGGTGGAGAAAGCTGATGATTGACACCGGAGAATGCATGCAGGATTCTGGGGACTTGTTTCAAAGAAATCTGTTCGATGAGTTGTCAAATGATGGATGTATAATTATAATCCTCCAGTTGAGAGGGTTGCTGATGATGTGCTTAAAGAAATGGTGATGCAGAATGAAGGAGATGTTTCATGGGGGGACATTATGGGAAAAAACAAAACGAAGATACAGAGACAAACCTGAAGAATAGCAATGAGATGGAAAAGAAAAAATATGGAGAGAAAGTAAAATAAGACAAAAGGGAAGTACTAGCAGAAAAAGAGGCAGAAGAAAATGAAAAAAACAGAAGTATATGGTAAGGATTCAAAGTAAAAAAGACAAAGAAATGGACAGGTATGAAGTGTGGGACAATGCAATAGCTCCTTTGGGTGTAAAAGGACACGAGGTAAAAGCAGATCTGATATTGTGTTAATCCTCATTCATTCCTTACGTATGGATATCGGTTCCGACCATCTTCCAAGCTCGCATCAGCTGCAAACTCTCGAGCTAAATACTCTTACCCAGAATTCCCCTATCCCTGTTACCTCAGATTTCGTTTGCCACATCGCCATTCGGTCGTCCTGTCAAGCTACTTCTCTTGAGCGAAGTACAATATTTTTCTTCATACTAAATTCTAAAACAGCATTTTCTCACAGAAAAGTTATTAGATAGTTTTCTCTTACCTTATCGCATTTAGCAACTATCCTTTCTTGAATCTTTTCTATTTCTTTCCTCCTCTTTACCGCAAGGTAATTTCTTTTTTACCATCGTTGGTAAACCCCCTTTCCTTCTTACCTTTGGGTAATTCTTGTACCATTTTTTCTGGGTTTCCTTCTTTCTTCCTAACATGACAGATAAAAAAGGTAGTTCAGGATTTAAAAAATGTTTAGATTGTGGCCATAAATTACCTACTTCAGATGCACATTCCCTGTGTGTCTTTTGCTTGGGTGTGCCTCATTTAACAGTTGACCCGCCCTGCAGGATTTGTAAGAATTTCTCTAACAGGACGTTGATTGAGAGAAAAAATAAATTAATATTGAAGGGGCTACTTAAATCTCCTTTTTCAGAGGCTATTTCTGGGTCAGAGGCTTCAACCCCTCCAAGATCCCATAAGAAAAAGAGTGATGAACATATAAAGGCCAAGTCTCTTCCTTCGTCCCCTGCTGGGGACCCCCAGGAACTGAGACCCAAGAAAGCTAAGCTTTCCAGTTTGGATTTGACTTCTTCGGCTACAGCGCTTTCGGTACCTAGACCTTCAGCACAGAGGCCATTTGAGCCATCTGTGACTTCGGCACCAACTAGCGTGCCCTTTACCATATCGGTACCGAGAGGCTCCTTGGTTCAGACCTCTTCACTGGCACCGACTGTCCATTCAATGCAGACTGTCACATCGTCGATGGACTTTTCAACGTCCATTGCCTGTTCAGCTCCAACAACTTACCCGACACCGACTACCCTCCCGGCACCGATTTTTTCAGTTCCAGCCTTAGCGCCGACAACCACTTCGGTACGGACCTTATCGTTGGTCCAGATCATGACTTTGGCACTGATGATTTCCTTGGTGCAGACACCTCTAGATTAGTCCTTTACAGCCTGTGTCTTTTCAGTGCATACCTCCGAGGTGGAAACCGAGCTTGCTCCATCTTTGGATAGATCTGACTCCCCCTCAGCCGTGTCCGTGAAATCCACTAGAAGCCTCTCTGAACATGACGTGTTGCTTGTGGATCAAATGCTTTTGGCCAGAGGTATCCCCCCCCCCCCGGACCTATCCTTCCTCGGGAGGTGATCACCCTTTACCAAAGACCCCTACTTATTCCCCTCCTTCATTACCTTTGAAGCCCCTTGATATAGCACAGTCTTACCCCTCTACGGTTCCCTTTATGGAGCCACAGTTGCCTTTGTGGCAGGAGAGTTTTGCTATGACCCAGGATGTCAGCTGTGGCGTACATAATTTGGTGTTTCACAGCCATCCATGGACTCAGAGTCGGCAGGCTGAGCCACTTAGGAGAAGGGTGACCCCTGCCCTGGGCACTCACCCTTCTTCAGGTGGACCGGCCTTCCAGCTAATGGAGAAGGCTCTGGCATCGGTTGGCGATCCTGTGCTATCACTCTCCACACCCTCCTCTGGACTGCAGTGTACACAAGTCGCTCCTAGCGGACACCAGGCGCAAGGGCCTCAGGATATGCTCCCACAGGAGACTCCTTTTGCGCTGTCTTCCCCAGCTTCTCCCTCGGAGGACGTTGTTCAAAAGAGCTCATGCAAGAGGAAGCACATGGACTCCTCAGAGGAGTCCCTTACTGAAGACACAGACTTTGATAATGGGTCCCCTCGCTCACCCTCCGAGGTATCCTTTGGTGATATTTTTGAAATTCTTAGAGAGATGACTGGCAGCCCTCGAATCCGACCTCTGAAGAGTCTGTGTTCATGCAGGCCTTTTGCACCCGGCCCCCTACCTTCTGGGTTACTCCACCTGCCGACGAACTGGTCCGGCTCATCGTGCAGCATGCATGGAAGGCTCCTGACACCATTGAGGCCATTCCCCGGATGCCAGATAAAATTTTGGCCCCTCCTGCTACTGATCCCCAGTGGTCCAAAGGTTTTCCTGTAGATGATTTGGTGGTGGCGGCCTCAACTAAAAAGGACCTGGCGGAAGAAGAAAGCCAGACTGTCCATCCACCCAACAATGAGTCCCGGGCTCTGGACAGAATAGGGAAGCGTACTTTTGCATCGGTGCTTTTTGCAGTCAGGTCCTTGAACTATATGGCACACTTTACCATGCTTCAAAGAGATTTAATTTCTGAGCGCTCTGAAACTTTGGCTGGTACTGTGTCTGATGAGGTCCGTGACAAAGTGGCCTCTCAGCTAGCCACCATTGAATTGATATCTAACTCCTCCATGCATCTGATATCTCACACATCAGAAGGAGCAGCTAGAGCAGCGAGTTCAAGCATTGTTCTGAGACGACACGCCTGGATGTGCTTGTGTAATTTCGCAGAACCCTTCAAGGCTTCCTTTCTCAACGGTCCCATCGAAGCCTCTTCGTTGTTTGGACCCAAGGTTAAAAACACACTGGCCAGATGTGAACAGGATGGTAAGACCCTTTGTGCTGTGGGTGTCCGTTATTCTTCCCCTCAACTGGCTTTCTCCAGAAACCAGAAGAGTGGGAAGATACAGTACAAAAAGTCTCCGGGTCCTTTCCTTGACACACAGGCCGAGTTCTCCCCTAGAGACAGAGGGGGAAACTCACAGTGAAGACACCCTTTTCGGGGCAGAGGGGGTCTGCGTAACCAGGGTTCCAGGGACTCTTTCCCTGGCCAATCCTATCAGTGCTCCTGAAGAGTGGCCCAACTGCTTTCCTCTGGAGTTGGTTGCGGGTCGTTTCTCTTTGTACCCTTCTGCCAGGCTGTCTATCACCACCGATTCTTGGGTACAGAGGTTATCATATTTCCTTCGACCTTTATCCCGCTCCCCCAACAAACTTACCCGACGTTCCACCCAGTCAAAAGGAAGAAGCAGCATTAGAGATTTCAAAACTGCTATGAAAAAGAGTCATCCAAATAGTCCCTCCAGACCAGATAGGATCCAGATTCTACTCAAGACTATTTTTGGTGCCAAAGAAAACTGGGGACTGGAGACCAATTTTGGATCTCAGTGTATTGATCAAGTTTGTAAAGTACAAAAATTCCGGATGGTCACAATACAGTCTATCCTTCTGCTTAAAGACGATTGGATGTGCTTGATAGATCTTCAAGATGCGTACTACCACATAAAAGTGGACAGACCATCAAGAAGATTCCTTTGCTTCCGTGTGGGAGCCAGTCACTACCAGTTCAGAGTACTGCCCTTCGGACTCTCTACACCCCCAGAGTGTTCACAAAGTGCATGGCAGTCATCACAGCTCACTTGCGACTACAAGGATTCCAGGTGTTTCCATACCTAGACTGTCTCATCTCCGCCCTCACCAGACATCTATTGGAAGAAGCCTTGGCATACTCTCTCCTCTCTGCAGAAAGGCTAGGCATAACTATAAACTGGCAAAAATACAATCTCACCCTATCTCAGTCCATAGAATTCATAGGGGTCATCTTGAATACAAAGAATTGCAGAGCATCCATTCCAGAGCACAGAATTCTAAGGATAAAGCAACAAGTGATGCCAATCCTGTCAAGGGAGAAATCCACAGCTCACTGTGTTCTACAGTTGTTGGGTTCCATGGTAGCCTCCATCACCATTGTCCACCTGGCCAAGTTTCACATGAGGCTTCTACAATGGCTACTGCTCACCCAGTGGTATCCCTTTCAATACCCTCTGATTCGGGTAACTCACAGGTGCAAATAAGATTTAAATTGGTGGATGGCCCACAACCCATCACAATGGTCTCGCCCCTTCTCCCCCCAACAGCCCAAGGCTACAGTGACCACGGACGTCTCCCTGATGGGGTGGGAACTGTTTTTATAATTTAATATATATAAAGCACTTTGTCTATTCAGAATCTTCAGAAATCTTTTTCTGTTTAAAAACTGTCATAGCTTGTTGTCTTAGGCTATTGTATAAACTGAAACATTTACTCTGTGTAATTATCTCTTGGCTAGTGGGGGCTGGTTCTTTTGTGTTCTTGTAAAAAAAAGTTGTTGTTCTGGTCTTTGGTGCAGGCTGGAGAAGTTGTTTGACCGCAACTGAGCTACAAAATATAAGTATTTTTTGATTATTTTAACAGATTACTGTTTTTATAATTTAATATATATAAAGCACTTTGTCTATTCAGAATCTTCAGAAATCTTTTTCTGTTTAAAAACTGTCATAGCTTGTTGTCTTAGGTTATACTTGGTGGCTTTGCAGTTGCCCGCCCCTACTGTGACACACCTCCCAGTCTAGTGTCATTAGCTCATTCTTCTTAATACAGAGAGAACATTTGATAAGGCCTTCTGTTCCTCCTTTTACCTTTTCAAAAGTAAAACAAAACTTTTTTCTTCTTCGCCTGAACCTTCTTGTGTTCTGACTGTCCTTCTCAAACATATTGGAAATATACAGTATATTTCAGAGCATTTGTTATAACTGTATTTGCTATAACCGATTTAAGTATTTTTTCTGGCTTTTTGAATATTTACTGCTTAGCGACTGCATCTTAGCCTGTTTATACAGCTCTGCATTCTATTTAAACTGTTTTGTGTTGATTAACTGTTTTGCACTCTTAAAAAGTTATTTGTTGCTTAATTTTACCTGTAGGCTAACACACTCAAGTGTGCTAGCCACTTAAAAGCATTTATAGCATTTACTGTCTGTTTTTTTCCTTGTCTCTGTAAAAAAAAAAAAATAATCTCTTGTTTTCCCACCTTACTGAACTAGAGTAGTCCAGTTTCAGAGTTGCTGATCCCTGGGCTTTGTTTTTAGTTCCTGTTACTGATCCATTGCCTTATTAGGAAGGAGGAAGTTTCTTTGCTTACCAGTGGGAGTGGGAAGCACTGAGCAGCCTTTTGTCCGAATTGATGAAGTTTCAGCCAGAAACTAGTAGTCTATTGGTCGTTTGGGCCAATTCTAGCTCCTTTCAGCCCCTGCTATAAAACACGCTAAACACGTGTTTTCCAGCTTGTACCAACTCTGCACAGATCCTCGTGGTGGCCTGCAGAGTGATCCAAGCAGCAGAGAGCTAAAAGAGTGACTTTCTACCAGATATAAGTATTTTTGTGGCTTTCCCACTGTTATTAAGCTAGCGACTGCATTTAGCCTGTTTTACTGCTACTTTAAGTGATTTCTGCATTTTACACTGTTTATTGCACTTTAAGTTACTAATTGTTGCAAATTGTTTCTGTAGGCTACACACTAAAGTGCGCTAGCCGATTTACAGCATTTATAGCATTTACTGTCTGTTTTTTCCTTATCTCTGTAAAAAAACAAAAAATCTCTTGTTTTCCCACTTTACTGAACTAGAGTAGTCCAGTTTCAGAGTTGCTGATCCCTGGGCTTTGTTTTTAGTTCCTGTTACTGATCCATTGCCTTATTAGGAAGGAGGGAAGTTTCTTTGCTTACCAGTGGGAGTGGGAAGCACTGAGCGCCTTTTGTCCGATTTGGTGAAGTTTCAGCCAGAAACTAGTAGTCCATTGGTCGCTTTGGGCCAATTCCTAGCTCCCTTCAGCCCCTGCTATAAAACACGCTAAACTGTACTGCTGATCTAACCAGCATATCCTATAACTGAAAAGTTCATCTCTACTTGATTCCCAAGTAGACTATTCTCTATCTGTAAAGCCTAGCACTTACTCCTACAGTACTTGCACCTTGATAAAGCACTCTTATTATAGATAGTACCCCACCAGCCCAAAACCCACTTCCCGGAGTCCTTTGAAAGTTCTTTATCTACTACTTCTAGTATGTCGAGGGATCAGTTGCTAGTGTCCTCTCCAGCTCAACTGGTGAACCTGGGAATATTGAGGCAATGTTACAATTGCCTCATGTACACAGACAATCCTCTCCTTCTCCCACAAAACACAAATACATGCGAGAGATGCAACTATACGGCCAAACTAGAGGCTGAGCTCTCTCAACATAGGACTGGCAAGACCAGACAGGAGGAGAAGGCAACCACACACAATACATACCCAGTCACACATGGTACCATCACAACTTCAAATCATACACATACTCACACAAAGACATACTCGGAGGCTCTGGTGATAAATTTACCAAAACAGCAGAGGCCACCAAAGCAGACACCCAAACAAATACCACCTCACGACCCAACACATGCAACACATAGACCACACAGTCAGAGTGTCAAACAGTCACAGCCCTTAAGGCCAAACAAAATGCCAGACACACTTGTCATTGGGGATTCCATAGTCAGACACACTGACGTCCCGCTCACCAGACTGAGTAAGGAGAAGGTCACAGTAAGCTGCCTGTCGGGCGCTAGAATCCGCCACATAACGCAAGCACTCAGGTCTCTCAACAGCAGGTACAAGTACGACTCAGTCATTGTCCACGCTGGTGTCAACGACCTGAGACGTACCTCCTTGGACTACATGAAAAGGGACGTCGAGGAGCTCTCTGATTATGTAGCCCAGGCAGGTATGACCCTGACCTTGAGCAGTATCCTACCTTCACCTAGAATGATGCCACAATACAGTGATAAGATGATCAGCTTTAATAATTGGCTTAAATTCTGGTGTCATTCAAAGGGGATCAATGTCTGTCTGCCTGGGATGACATGCTGGACAAGCCACGCTGCTTCGCAAGGGACGGCTTGCACCTGTCACCCTGGGCTTCGGATATTGGCAAAGGCTCTTGCCACCCCCATAGTGCCTTTTAGGCAAGGCTCAAATTCTAAACCTACCACCCTAGAACACCAAAAGGAAAAAACTAAGGGTAATGCTGCTCAATGCCAGAAGTCTCAATCTCAAGATGCACGACTCGAGGCCCTTCTCAATATGGAGAACATCGATGTCTGTGCTGTGACAGAAACCTGGTTCAAGGCTCCTGAGAGCACCCCAGCACTAACAGGTTTCACCTCATATCATCGTTCTGGCCCCAAAATCCGGACAACACCAAGAAAGGAGGGGTGTCCATATTCATAAAGGACACCCACACCTCAAGGTTGGTGGCAACGCACGATGCATCTGAGACCATCCAGGTGCAATTAACCATAGGCAAGACTGCTCTGCAATTTGTAGCATGTTACAGGCCACCCTCTCAAACTCAGGAACCTCACATGGCCTTCCTGAAAACATTGGAGGGATAAATGTATCTCCAAACACCATCATACTAGGTGACTTCAACTACCCTAATATAGACTGGGAACACTACTCAAGCCCGAACACTCTAACCCAAAGATTCCTGGAGTTCATAAACTCAAATGCCATGGAACAACTAGTCACCATCCCCACAAGAGGTGAAAACATACTTGATCTCATCATCACGAACATGGGATCAAAATGTTCAACACCGAAGTATACCCCTCACTGGTGAGATCAGATCATAAACTAATCTCGCTGGAGGTCCTCATCCCGCCCACCTGAAACAAAAAAAGACCACAGTGAAAAACTTCTCAAAGCCGATTTCACACTTCTAAAAACTAGTGTGGTCTCCTTTAAGGCCCCTGAGCCAGTGGTAAACATTACTCAAACCGCTGAATCACTTACAAATGCCTTCTACCAGCACCTACAGGACTGCATGGATCAGGCAATCCCAAACAAAACTAAGACTCTCTGTACCAAAGGCAAGCGTCCAGTCTGGTGGACCCCAGCCATAAACAAGCTCTACAACAAAAGGAGGAAGCTACTACAAGATAGAGCAAAATCCTTGAAAGGTAAGACACCTTTGATCATTATAAGTAAAAACTAAGAGCTCTCATAAAATCATCCAAGGCAAATTTTGAGAGAAAAATCGCCAAGGACTCTAAAGACAATCAAAAGGCCTTCTTTAGCTATGTTAGAAACCTAGGAGGAAACTCCCAGATATGCTCAGAATTAGTTCAAAATGATGTGAAAATTACTGAACCTACACACATTGCTAACATACTGGCTGACAGGTTCAGTGCAAACTTCTCCCCTCCCCAAAGGAGAGATATCTATTCCAGAGGATTGTAGCCCCCAAACATCTCACGCCCAGGTGAGAACTGCCCTCACTAAGGCAAAAACACAGCATCCATGGGACCGGATGGTGTCCCCGGCTGTGTGCTTCATGAACTCAACGAGGAATTAAACCCACAGTTAGGACAGCTGTTTAATCTTAGCCTCACCTCAGGATACGCACTCCAAGGAGTGGCGCGGCGACTGTGGTCCCACTTCATAAGGGCGGTGCCTCCACAGACCCTGGAAATTACCGCCCCATTAGCTTGACAAGCCTTATCTGCAAAGCCATGGAGAGGATCATAATGGAACTCATAAATAAAGACATAGGGAACTTGCAGACTTTGGATCCAACCCAGTTTGGCTTTGTCAAAGGCAGATCCTGCCTCTTAAACTTGGTTGACTTT
Source organism: Protopterus annectens (assembly GCF_019279795.1). NCBI lineage: Eukaryota > Metazoa > Chordata > Ceratodontiformes > Protopteridae > Protopterus > Protopterus annectens. The sequence continues at coordinate 1,449,859,899 of NC_056744.1, read as the reverse complement.
TTCGAGACAGTCACCAAGGCCATTGATGAGGAAAGGCAGTCCATACAGCCTACCTCGACCTGGCAAAGGCCTTGACACAATACCCCACTCAGGTATCATCGAAAAACTCATCAGCTTGAATGTAAACCCATACATCACAAGATGGGTTGCAAACTGGCTAGCGACAGAACCCACAGGGTCAGAGTTGCTGGAGCCATGTCAGACTCAAAGCCTGTCACAAGTGGTGTCCCACAGGGCTCAGTCCTGGGTCCACTCTTGTTCGGCATCTACTTTTCTGAAGTACAAGCAAACACAGGAGGGTTATGGCTGACAAAGTTTGCAGATGACTGCAAACTGGGCCATAGTCGAAAACACATGTGGCACAGATATCCTCCAGAAGGGCCTCACAGAAAGGGCAAACTGGTGCCAGAGCGATGGCCTGGAGTTAAACGCCAAAAATGCATAGTCATACCCTTCGGGAAAAACAAGGTTACCCCTAGCTACCATATAGGTGACAATCCACTGAGCACAGAAAAAGTCATCAGGGATCTGGGGACCCAAGTTGACAGTAGTCTTTGGCTCGAGACTGATGTTGCTAGAGTAGGTAGGAAAACCTTCTATATCGCCCACCTGATCATGAAGGGATTCACATCTAGATCAAGGGAGGTCATCGTCCCCTGTACTCATCACTCATTAGACCTATGATTGAGTACAATGCCCGCTCGAATGTATCTGACCAGACACCTGATGCAGCTTGAAAGGCCCCAAAAGTTCCTCACCAAAAGGATAAAGGGTCTCAAAAATATGTCTTATGCTGCCCGACTGAAAGAACTCCAGCTTTATTCAGTCTCATACCGCTTGCTCAGAGGTGACCTGTGCCTGACATATAAGGCCATGTCAAACCCAGATTTGATGAATATGCTTCACCTCAAAAATCTAGATCCCTCAGAACCACAAGGGCGGAGACTTAAACCTTGACACGGTTATAAATAGAACGTGCTGGAGGGACAGATTCATCACCCAGAGACTCCCTATGCTGTGGAACAAAATCCCGGTACATGTGAGGCAGAGCACCTCGCTGGCCTTGTTCAAGAGGAATCTTGACCAATGGATGGGAGATCGCAGATATACCCCAGGGATTACTTCAGTGTCACTGCTTGACAGAGGCACAGAAAAATGATAGGCATAGTTTTTATTCAAACTAAAGGGGTGGCGAAAGCCACATAACTATGGGCTAGGCTTATAAATGCCCTTGGGCAGATAGCCTAGTATGAACCTATGAACCTATGAACCTATAAGGCACTTGGTCCAAAATGGAGGCCCATTTGCATATAAATGTTCTAGAGCTGAGGGTGGTGCTTCTGGCGTTGCAAGTATTCCATCCCCTGCTGCCGTCTGGGACTATTGCGATACAATCAGACAACAAGGCAGTGGTCTGGTACATCAACAAACAGGGGGGAACCAAATCTTACCCAGTCTGTCGAGAGGCAGTGAGGATATGGCAATGGACAATGGCTACCAACCATTTTCTTCTAGCAACGCACATTCCCGGGAGTTCCAATGTGATAGCAGACAGACTCAGCAGGTGTATACTGCAACCTCACGAGTGGTCCCTGAATTCCTTGATAGCGGCGGAGATTTTCAACCGCTGGGTTCTTCCTTGCTGCAACCTCTTTGTGTCCTCGACCGACTACAAATGCAGCAACTATTTCACCCTGATCCCCCCTCCGGGACAGTCACCCAGGGACGCTCTAGTCCATGACTGGCCCTTGGGTCTGCTTTATGCATTTCCACCTCTCCCCCTCATTTCCCAGTTTCTGAAGAAAGCCTGCCGGTTGAAGAGCAAAGTAAATCTCATAGCACCATATTGGCCTCGTCATATTTGGTTCCCTTTCCTTTGGCATCACCTGCTAGATCAACCGTGGATTCTCCATCCAACCCCGAGGTTGATCTCCCTTCCGCAGAATCTGATTCACCCCAACCTGAACAGCCTGAAGCTCACAGCTTGGCTTCTCCAATTCCCTTGATTGCCAGGCAGAATAATCTTTCTTTGCCAGTACGTGACATTCTTATTGCATCTCATAAGTCTTCCACCAGAATTATATAGCTCAGCAAGTGGAAAAGATTTACTTTGTTACTGAAAGAAAAACAGGTAGATCCTTTTTCAGCACAGTGTCAATAGTACTGGAGTATCTAGCCACCCTATTTTAATCTGGTCTATCTGCCTGTACCATTAGAGTTCATTTGGCTGCAATATCTAATTTCCTTGATGGTGTCCAAGACTCCTCTCTTATGTCACACAAATTATGCAAGACTTTCATAAAAGGCGTGAATCCTCTAAAACCCCCTTTTAGAGAACCTACTCAACCATGGGACCTGTCACTAGTCCTACAAGCTTTGACAATGCCACCTTTTGAACCAGCTTCTTCTTGTGACCTCAAATATTTGTCAAGGAAAACCTTGTTTTTGGTCACCATTACTTCTGCCAGACGCATCTCTGCGCTTCAAGCCATATGCATCAAGAGTCCATATTTGATTTTTCATAGAGATAGTGTCATTGAGAAATAATCCTTCCTTTCTGCCAAAAGTCATCTCTGAAATGTCCATTAATCAAACCATTGACTTGCCAGTTTTCTTCCCCAATCATTCAAACAAAGGAGAGTATTGCCTACATACCCTAGATATTCACAGGCAAGTTCGATTCTACTTTGTGAGAGGATTAAGGCCTCTCGTAAATCAGACCAGATATTTTTGGCCTATTCTAAACCTAGATTACGATGTGCTGTTGCGAAGGTCACATTGGCTAAATGGTTGAAAGACTGTGTGACCTTCATTTATAGACAATGTAATATTCCATTACCTACTACCATAAAGGCTCATTCTACAAGGTCGGTGGCAACTTCTGCTGCCTTCCATGCCAGAGCTTCTTTACATGACATTTGTGCAGCTGCAACTTGGGCCACCCCTCATACCTTCATCAATCATTACAAATTCGATTTGACCTCCAGGGGAAGAGCATCTTTTGGTTCTACGGTGCTCAGGAAGTCGGGGACTCAGTCCCACACGTAAGGAAAGAACGAGGATTAACAATATCAGATAAAGAAGTTATGTCTTACCATAACATTCCATCTGTATTGTTGATCCTCATTCAGTCATTACGACCCTCCCTCCTTCCCCCTCCTGTGGCTTCTAGTGGATCTCACCATCCGGTTCTATTAGGTCATTTGACCAGATGTAGCCTCTACCTTCCTTTGACTTGCAAACTAAATCTGAGGTAACAGGGAGAGGGGAATTCTGGGTAAGAGTTTTTCGCTCGAGAGTTTGTAGCTGACGCGAGCTTGGAACATGGCTGGCTCTGTTCCGAGGTCTGAACCGATACCCACACATAATGACTGAACGAGGATCAACAATACAGATGGAACGTTATGGTAAGACATAACTTCTTTTTATTCTTATTAACAAGAAGACATTTTGTGACATTATATTTGAGACTGTTTTTTTCAGTGGAAAATTTTCTTCGACAATATGAAAAAAGAAAGGCTATAACAGAGAGACTTTGAAAGGACATTGAAGATTTTATGTAAAGAAGTACTGGACATTGCAGAAGTTTATGATAAAAAGGGGTTTATAGACTAGTGGAGGGGATTGTAATATTGTGTTAAAAATAGAAAGAAAAATATTTTGTGGTAAAAATAGAAAGAAAAAAGATTATACATATCCATATGCTAAGCATGATAAATGTGGAGGGGAACAGGGATTCCATAAAATACTAGGGACAACCCATAAGGATAAGTAACTGTGATAAAAGAAAATGTTATATTTGTGAGGAAATGGGGCATGATGCAAAAAATGTGAAATTAAATTGGACATCTATAGATGGATTGTAAACATTAAAATAAAAGTAAGGAAAAAGAAAGAGAAGAAAATGAACAAAGAAGAAATTTTAGAATTAGTAATAGAAGAAAAATTAGATGATGATACAGTAATAAAGAGGGCATAGAAGAAGGCTGTGAAGTAAGTGATAAAGATGTAAATTGGGAGATAGCAAAAGAAAAAAAATAATTCTATTGGTAAAAGGGTAAAAGAGAGAAAAAATAATATTCAAAGGTATACATTCAAAAGAAAGGAATGGGATGAAAAAGAATGCATACAGCTAATGGTTAGGTGTTGGTATAATGACTAAGGTGTTTGATTCACAGACACAAGTTAACAGTGTTTGATTTTCACCTTTGGTAGTGAAATTTGCTAAGCTTAGAATGGCCCATTAGGGCTGCTAACTTAGTAATTAGTTATGAACTTCCATGAATCTAAGGACAAGAGAAATTAAAATCTTAAGAGTGCTTACTGTAAATGTGAATAGTTTTAAGACTATAGTAAGAAGAAAAGGGATTTTAGATGGTGTAATGCATGTGATGTAGCTACAGTTATTTTTTGGAAGATACAGGATTTTTAACAAATGAAGAAAGATTACAGAGAGAGAGAAACAATGGGAGTAACTGTAATCTGGAATTTGGGAAATTAAAGATGCAATGGAATAGCTGTATTCAATAGAAATGCAGCAAAGATATGTAACTTTAGTAAAAATGGGAAGATTAACCATTGTTGATATAGAATGGAAAGAACACGTGTGTAGAATTATAACATTATATGCTTACACTAATTGAAAAGAAAGAGAAAAAGGGTAAGCTTATTTCATCAAATGTTAGACTATGTAGTGTTAAAGTCTCCTGTTATAATACTTGTATTTAATTGTGATTTTAGAGGTAAGCTTAAAAAGAAAGGAAACGATAGAAGAAAAATATTAGAAGTTATAAGCTGTGGTAAGTTAAAACTTTGGGACAAAAATTCATGAACTTACAAAAGGGGTATGTATAGAACTGAAATATTTTATAGTATCAGAAATCAGAAGGTTTCATTATAGAAAAAGGGGGTAGTTGAAACTGGATTTTCTGATCATCTCGCAGTACAGCTAGAGTTAAAGAAAGATAAGGCATATATAAAAATAGGCAAAGGAATAAAAAGGATAACTGAGAAAGCATGGAATGAAGAAGGAAAAAGATTAGTAATGCAGTTGTGGAAAGATCACATTGCAATGAGAACATTTTATTAAAAAATGGTCTGAATGGTGGATGATATTTAAGGAAAAATATAAAATTGTTGGGTTTTTTATAGTGGCAATATGATGCGAGAAAAGTAGAGAAAGAAAAGTTTAAAAGAACATAAAATGATGCATTGGAAGATTTAGAACATAGTGATAGAAGGCAGTTTAACCCTGAAAAAGAAAACAAATGAAAGAAATCAGGAAAAATACAAGAATTGTTATATAAGCAAAGATATTTTTACAAGGATAAAGAGAAGTATACTTAAGCAGATTAGTAAAGGAAGGTGGTGGTGTAGTGACATAAATAACAAATATATAAAAGGAGTAGTAGAACAAATGCAGGAAAAGATTATGAACAGTGTAGTACAATATGTGCAAGAAATGTTTAAAGAAAAAAGGTAGTGAAAAAAACATGGGAAGTTAAAAAAAAAAAAAAAAAAAAAAGAGAATAAGGAGCTAGGAAAGGAGCTTTCTTTGTATAAGGTAGATAAAGTATTAGGACAGGTAAATATAGATTTGGCTGCAGGACCATATGTAAAAAGTTAACACATTGGCCAAAAAATATTTTTTAAAGATTTTTAATGAATGGTTAAATGAAGGTTTTATGTATAATGAATTATATAGTGGAATACTGTAATATGGAAGAATAAAGATAGAAGACCATTAAAAAATGGAAGCCTATAGTATTGAATGATTACCATAATAAGATCTTTATGAAAATAATACAAGAGATTTGAAACTAAAATGGAAAATGTTATGGAATGAATATATATATATATATATATATATATATATATATATATATATATAAAATGAAGAGGAATGGTTGTCAAGAATTATTAATGGTAAAGAAATTGTGGATGATATTATTAATAGAAAAGAAGGAACGAAAATCATACTAGACCTTAATAAGACAATTGGACATAAAATCTTATAGGGAATAATGAAACTGTTTAAGTAAGAAAGTTAGGGAGAGTATGTATGTCAGTGTATAGCAATAATGAGATAAAAATAGTTGTAAATAGTTGGTTAAGCAAAGAGGTGCATATGAAGAGTGGTGTAAGACAGGAATGTCAATGGGTTGTGTACTCTTTGCACTAGTTATGAATGTGTACGAGTATTTGAAATGAATTACAAAATGAAGGAGGTGGGGTTATGTAATACCTGAAGGATTAAGAATTTCACTTCTGTCAACATATGCAGATGGCATAACAATAATTGCAAAGAAACAATATTAGGATGAAAAAAGTAATAAGTTGCACATGTGAATGTCTGGAGGTGATAGGAATGGTTTTAAATAAATAGAAATGTAAAGATTTAGGTGATGAAGTAAAGATAGGGGGTATGTGTTTTACAACTAATTAAATGTCTTTGTTAGATATAACATTTATGAATAAAGATACAAGTAGAATTCAGTGGGAAAACCAATAGAAGAAATAAAAGAAACCTGTCTTTCTGGAGAACATATAAATCATCTCTCAGAAAAAAAGCTTATTTGACAAGATCAGTACTGATGGGGATACAGTTTACTTAGCAAGTGTATTTATGTTATCAGCAGTATTTGAAAAGGAATTATTGCATATATATTTTTTTCATTTATGTGGGGTTCTAGATTAAACCCAGTAAAAAAAACAGGAGTTTTGAATGTAAATAGAGGCAGTTGGTTTAGGGTTACTTAACCAAGTGGTATATGTTGCTTCATTACGTTTGCACTAAGTGTTAGTGGATAAATGAAAAATATGAGAGATTATTAGTAAACTTGTTTAAATGCAAGTCTGATAAATTTTGGGGTATAGTAAAAAAATGAAGAAATAAAATGTTACAAGAAAACATGTTTTGTGGAAAGTAAAAATTGGTGATATAGAAAAGGAAAGAAAAGTATGGTATAAGAATATAACGATAACATATTACTATGTAAAACATTGGGGAAATCTTACAGACAAATAAAGTTGTAAAATAAGCAAACGGTGTAATCAGAAAGTAGAATGTCAGTATTTTTTGTGGAGACTGGTAATAGATATACCATATAAAAAAAGTGATAGAATATGTTTACATTGTCAAGAAGAAGAAACTACTGAGCATGTGTTCTTGAAATCTAAAGGTAAAAAATTATGATGAAAACTGCTTAAAGAAGATTTTTTTCGAAGATGTAAAAGAAATGAACAAAATCAACATAGATGTGATTAAATATGGATATTACAAGGAAAAATAAACATACGTGTGATTAAATATGGATATTACAAGAAAAGAAGCAAAGTATATGTGAAAAGAATAGATAAAAAGTTATCTTATGTCACATGGGTTATATGGAATCAAATAATAAATGAAATTTTGTTTAATGATAAATGGATTTTAGCAACAATGTTAAGCAAAATCAGATGGTAGTTATGGAAAAGGGATTGGGAGACTAATAGGGAAGGGAGGAAAATTTTGTATGATTGTAAGGGAATTATGAATATGTGTAAATATATTTGTATATCTGCATATTTGTACATTTGTAAGTATGTTGTAAATAAAAATTATTTTTTTTATACAGTGGACCGCTGTTTTTGATGAGTGCAATAATATCTTTTATATTTGCATCAGCTGTCACCAAATCAGACACATAGGGCCTCAGTTTAACATCTCAGTCAGAGAATGGCGCACACAGGAATGCAGACCCCCCCATACTGCACTACAAAATCAGAATTGGAAAAATTAATGCAAGTTCTTGGGGTGGGAACAGAACCCACAGTCTTCTAATCTTCCTATAGCAATGGCAAGTGTGCTACCTGATGAGCTACTGACACTATTGCAGCACACTGTGATTGTCTCTTTGGATGGAACTGTATTGTTTGTCATCTCATTCAGTCAGTTGCAGGTGATTTTGCTGTTTCTGATACCTGTTAGCCCAAGCTTCAATTCTTCTATGTGGCTTCTGTGACATTTTTCTGTTTTTTATTCCCAGTGAAGAACAGCATTTAAACCCATATCAGGTTGGTTGTCCAGATGATTTGGGAATGCTCGTCCATCACTGGACACCACACATCCAACAATGTTGCCGTTTATCTTTTGGCTAAACATTCATCTTAGCAGTTTTTTGCCTGCGTACATTTTCAGAGCTTCAAGTGTATGGGTTTAAGTGCCTTGTTTTCTCTGTTTGAGGGACAGTATTATCTAGGACATTTTTTGTCTGTAAACCTGTTTCTACTTATCCCCTGTTTGTGCTCAGGTGGAGTGAGGAACACAGTGTTCTCTGCCAGCTCTGATTTTCCTCGAAGTAGTTGTGTACTGGTTTAGTTGTAATGATTGCTAGTCTGTCTGACTGGTTGTGTAGCAATTTTTTTGTCTTACTGACATTTCTTGCAGTTGATAGTAACAATTTCTTCATTAACTGGCACTACCCACAACCTTTGGCCAGGTTTAACTGCTTTAGTAGTAAATGTAGCAGACTCATTCCTTTTGTAGCAGTTGATCTATAAGCTGGTCTTGCTTGATGGATCAGGAATACTCTGTCCACCTTCCCACTGAATGATTTCTGTTCAATCATTTTTTGACTTCCGGAATTCCATGCAAGTTAGCAAGTATATATATACTGACATAGTGTGCATTTACAGTCAAAAAGAAACAAACACCACTGCAATAAAGTTAAACTTGTAGATCAACAAAAATCAAAAAAGAAACCGCTTCACAGCACTGAACTAAGACGAAGTTTAATACAACTGTTGTATACCAAAACTGGATTATCTGTCTCCAAGCAGATTCCCCACCAGGAATTAATAAGCAGGTTTCACTCAAACCAGTTTTGAAACATAAACAACAATGTATAAGGTCTTGAAATATATGAACATATGTATATGTGTTTTTATATTTTTAGATATATTTTATGAGAAAGAGTATGTATGTATATGATTTTAGAAGTTTATGTAAGGAATTAGTGTAAATTTAATTGATTGTGTTATGATAGTTTGGGTTGTGTTATGTGATGTTATTTGAATTATATAAATTGTATGTATTTAGAAGCATTTTGTAACACTGATGAAGGACCTTGTCCGAAAGCTTTGGTATATAACAGTTGTATTAAACTTCATCTGAGTTCAGTGCTGTGAAGCTGTTTCTTTTTTTATAGTGTGCATTTAGTAATGTAGCGATCAGATTGCTATCATTTCTTTATTTGCAAGAAGGTACTTACTCGTGGCATAGGGTAAACTGGTATGTTCAGACGACATATGCTTTTTTGTGGCTCTGTCATGCACTATCATGGCATCTGCTTAGTACAAGCAAGTGGATGTCCCTGATTATGGAGTCATAAAAAAATGCCAGGTTGTGATAGTTGAAGGTGATGATCCCAATCAAAGGACCCATCACATAGGATCCTCACGTACATGAATTGATGTAAGAACTGAGCTATCATTTTTTATATTTTTTAATATTCTTTCCCCTTCCTCATCGTTAACAGTCCTCTCCAAAAACAGTTATTACAAAGTCACCTTAGTTATTGGTTATACCTGAAGAATGCATTCAGATCAACCATGCCTGCACTGATACAGACATATGCTTAAGGAAAATCACCATCCAGACTTCATAAAGCTGCAGTCACGCAGATCTGGAAGGTCACAAAAATCTGTTTGTTTGCAAAATTCATCAGGATAGGACATACAGGGCATAAATATACAACCAGTTTAGTTGATAGTGTTGTTTTAGGGATTTCAACATTATCCCTTGAGTAGTACCCACATAAATATCAAAAGGATGAGAGACATGATTGATTCAGCACTGTTATAGGGTCATAAAAATTCAGTCAATCATTCCCTACAAAGCATCTGGTAATTTTACAATAAGATTCTTACATACAAGTCTATATTTTTAAATACAGTTTCATTTTTTTAATTACATTTTCTTAATATTGCTTAATTATTCCATGTCCATGCTCATGTATAGCACACAGTGTTAACATACGTGCATGCATTTTCTAAATTGCTTGTCCTGATGAGAGCCATGGGGGGGGGGGGTTGGGGAGTTGAGCTGGGTAAACAACATTTCCCTAGTCACAGCAATAGTCTCTAATTCTTTTTTTTTTTCTTTTTTCAAACATTTCCAACTAAACTGAGATAGATAGTCCATCCAGAATGTTCTGGGTCTGCCCTGTAGTCTCCTTCCAATGGACCATACCAGGTGCACCTTCCATAGGAGGCACCCAAGTGGCATCATCAGGCAGTCCCCAACCTAACCCATCTGACTCCTCTCAGCATGACAGAGCAGTGGCTGCACTCCAGGATCCTTGCAGATTGCTGTCTTTACTCTTGACATGGAGAGCAAATCCAGCTACATTGTACAGGAGCTTCATTTCTGCTACTTGTATCCATGACCTCATCCTTTCACTAACTGTATGTAAACAAGGAGGAAAGGTGCCAGACCAAATACTAGTAGCCGTAAAAAAACAGCATTTAACACATAGGTTCAATTCCGATCACATGGACTTTAATAAAACAGAAGAAATTAAAAAAATAAAGTAATAAACACGTTAACTTTTTCACTTGTCTTCTTTGTCATACCACCAGCATTTTCTGCCATCCTGAAGAAAAATCCTCTGAATTCTGCTTGTGGTATAAACATACCTATACAAGCACTTTCATGTAAAAATCCTAAACTTTCTGGTCTTGCATACTTAGGAGCCTTGTACATCTTTTCCCATTGTTCCTTTGTAAATTTTCTTTCTGTTCTCTTTTTCCCAATCTGTTCTAATATCATTTGATTGATTCTAATAGTTATTGTACAACTTTTTGTATACCTTGCTAATTATCTCTTTTTAACAGCAGATGCTGTTTACACTCAGCTAAAAACTGTACCAAGGCTGTTCTTTCATTTAGTACTGCAGTATCATTTTTTTCTTTTCCTGTACTCGTTTATCAGTCGTTGATAGTAAAGCAATTTCTAACCTAGAGTCCAAACTTCTGCTTAGCATCATTAACTGTTACCTTCCTCCTGAGTTATTTGCTTCCCGATACCTTGATTCCTTTGCTAACTTTCTCCAGAAAATTCCAGCCCCCTCTTACTTAATTTCTGTACCCCTACTTGCAGACATACCTATTGGCAAAACCTATGGCTTCCACTCTGATACTGGATTATTTTTTAGAATACTTTCTGCTATTTTGTGAATATGAATATTCAGTAGTAAATACTAATATTCTCTATGCGTTTTATTTTTCTTAAAGACTTGCATCCTAGTATCTCTTTATCTTTTGAACCCCCCCACCTCCATTTAATCATCATCCTTTTCTACTTTGATTTATAGCCTTCTGCTTGAGTTACGTATATGAGCCTTAACTGCATAGCTGTAAAGTACTCCAACTGAGGTCACCGTAAACAACTTTGCTCTGGAGAAAATCTGTTTTTTCCAGTTAACTCTTTATCTGCTTCCCTCCCAGATACATCCATTCAGCTATCAATTTTCGGCAACAGCTTATGCTGTAGTTGACAGAAATATGCCTGATCTAATTATAAGACTAGGAAAACTAAAAACATTTTTTACTGCTTGTGTCTTACAATCTACAGCCATAATCAGCAACTTCCAGTTTCTCAATTTATGTACTATCTTTTGTTTAGTCTCTTCCTACATATCCTTAGCTACTGTAATACAAACCTTTTTTAATCCACACACCTTAATACTTTAAATTATTTCCCACAAGTATGGATTGGATATCGATGGACCAATTCATGCATGGTAAATGCACCAGTATTGCTGTTGTTTTACATTTATTTTATGTCACAAAATGACTTGAAAGTCTCTAATACACAGCCCTGAACTAAAAGTACAAATTAATCATTATCATCTTCTTTCGGCTGTTCCCGTGAGGGGTCGCCACAGCGGATCATCTGTTTCCATTTCTTCCTGTCCTGTGCATCTTGCTCTGTCACACCAACCACCTGCATGTCCTCTCTCACCACATCCATAAACCTTATCTTAGGCCTTTCTTTTTTCCTGTTACCTGATAGCTTTACCCTTAGCATCTTTTTCCCAATATACTCAGCATCCCTCTTCAGCACATGTCCAAACTAACGTAATCTTGCCTCTTTGGCTTTGTCTCCAAACATTCCAACCTGGGCTGACCCTCTAATATACTTATTCCTAATCCTGTCCACCCTCGTCACACCCATTGCAAATCTTAACATCTTTAACTCTGCCACATCCAACTCAAACTCCTGCCTTTTTGTCAATGCCACTGTCTCCAACCCATATAACATAGCTGGTCTCTTTGCCCACTTGTAGACCTTCCCTTTCACTCTTACTGGTACTCGTCTGTCACAAATCACTCCTGACACTCTTCTCCACCCACTCCATCCTGCCTGTACTCTCTTCTTCACCTGTCTTCCACACTCTCCGTTACTCTGAACTATTGATCCCAAGTATTTAAACTCATCCACCTTCGCCACCTCTACTCCTTGCATCCTCACCATTCCTCTATCCTCCCTCTCATTTGTACACATATATTCTGTCTTGATCATGCTGACCTTCATTCCTCTTCTCTCTAGAGCATATCTCCATCTATCCAGGGTCTCCTCCACCTGTTCCCTACTCTCACTACAGATCACAATGTCATCTGCAAACATCATAGTCCACGGGGACTCCTGTCTGATCTCATCTGTCAACCTGTCCATCACCATTGCAAATAAGAAAGGGCTCAGAGCTGATCCTTGATGTAACCCCACCTCCACCTTAAATGCATCCGTCATTCCCACTGCAGACCTCACCGCTGTCACACTACCCTCGTACATGTCCTGTACCACTCTTACATATTTCTCTGACACTCCTGACTTCCTCATACAATACCACAACTCCTCTCTAGGCACCCTGTCATATGCTTTCTCTAAGTCTACAAAAACACAATGCAACTCCTTCTGACATTCTCTGTACTTCTCCATTAACACTCTGAGTAAACATCGCATCTGTAGTGCTCTTTCCCAGCATGAAACTATACTGCTGATCACTAATCATCACGTCCCTTCTTAATCTAGCTTCCACTACTCTTTCCCATAACTTCATGCTGTGACTGATCAATTCAATCCCTCTGTAGTTACTACAGCTCTGCACATCACCCTTTTTCTTAAAAATAGGCACCAAAACACTTTTTCTCCATTCCTCAGGCATACTCTTACTTTCCAAGATTTCATTAAACAATCTGGTTAAAAACTCCACTGCCATTTCACCTAAACACCTTCATGCTTCCACAGGTATGTCATCCGGGCCAACAGCCTTTCCATTCTTCATCCTCTTCACAGCTAGCTATCCTTTCTTCCTCCTTGCTAGTCCTTTGTACTTCATGATTCGCTATCCACACATCATCCAACCTTCTCTCCCTCTCATTCTCTTCATTCATCAACCCCTCAAAGTACTCTTTCCATCTCCTCAACACACTCTCCTCGCTTGTGAGTATGTTTCCCTCATTGTCCTTTATCACCTTTACCTGCTGCACATCTGTCTAGCCAATCGGTACAGGTCCTTTTCTCCCTCCTTAGTGTCCAACCTTTCATACATCTCTTTCATATGCCTTATCCTTAGCCTTCGCCACCTCTCTCTCTTTGCCATGCACCTCATCTCCTTATACTCTTGTCAACTATCTTCATCTCTTTGACAATTCCACTTCTTCTTTGCCAACCTCTTTCTCTGTATACTCTCCTATACTTTCTCATTCCACTACCATGTCTCCTTGTCGTCCTTCCTCTGTCCAGATGTCATACCAAGCATCTTTCTATCTGCAAATAAAGTTAACTTCTCAATTACCCTGCCAGTATTATCCCTGAATTTCTGAATCACTTAATTTTCTAATGGCTGTAAATTTAAAGCAAGTTATATTGGGGAAAGAAGACATCCCAGCCTGATCCCTCTGTTCAAATACAACTTGTCAGATAATGCTCACACACAGACCCCTACCTTATTTCTAGTCTCTAACCCTTCATTTATGCTTTTTATAAACTCTATTACTGTGTCAGAGAATGCAAATGCTGCCATTGTCCCTCATAAAATCCTAGCTGACTTTTATTGAATGATTTCACAGCATCAAGACTCACCAAAAATAGCAGTGATACTGTTCATCCGGCCCGACTAAAGGGTCCTTGAACTGCTTTCATATCCGAGATGGCAAAACTAGTGCTGCAGTCTTTAGCCCCTTTACATTTTGTGTTCCCATAATGCTCCAGTGTGTGAAGCCATCTCAGATCTTGTTACCAAAATATTCAGATGTGGATTGTGTAGTCTGCGAGCTAAGTGCACCTACTCTGATTTTTCCTTGCCTATTTATATTTTTTCCATCCTACTTTGATAATCTATCATTATTAATAGTCTTTGAGGACACTTTTTTATAAGCGCCTTTAACTATTGTCTTTTCAGAGATATACAGGCCTTGGTTTGCCAATACCATTTTTCTCCCTGTCAAAAAAAAAATTGAGCTATAGTTATTCTTAGAAGTTTAGCTAGTGTGAGATATTAGTGCAATTGTGTGTTGTTTTTCTTTACTTTACTGTTAGATACTGATTGTGTGTATATTTTGCTTTCAATGTTGGATACTTAGATTTAATTCTTGTGACATTTTGCTGTTATTGCTTGCTTTTTTGTGTGTGTGTGTCTGTCTGTGTGTTTTCTTCTTGGGTAAGGACAAAGACAGAGAAAAGCTTTAGGAAATACCAAACATCTGGCCACAACCCCCCCCCCCCCCGCCACAAGACAACAGTGAGTTGTGTGTGTTGTGTGCTTGGGGATGGAACATCTTTCTATGGAATGTTCCATTTGCAAAAGCTTTGGGCTTCTTGCCATTTTGCACAGAAGAAATAAGTTAATCATGAAAGAGACCGTTACCCCGTGGTCCTGAAGCTGACAAGCTCAGGAAGGCTGCTGAAAAAGTCAACAAAAGTGAACCCTGTAAGAGAACAAATCTTCATTTCCAAAGGTCTCTAGAAGTAAGTTGGCGCTGACTTCAGCACTGACACTTACCTGACATCTGCACTGTGTCTATATGAGAGCTGATTTTCATTCCTGACAAATCTCCTAAGATATTGCTGAGTTGGACTTCAGAGAAGTTGTTGTCTTACAATACTGTACCAGCCTTCATCTTCCTGTTCTTCTTTTTATGTCCTTCAGGTCTTAAAGGTTTATTTCAAAAGTTAATTTGGATTGCATGATGTGGGCATTTTTGAACACTCTGGTAGAGGTGGGCATCCTCCCAACCCCCCTATATCTTGAGGGAGGAGAAGGCTGGTTCTGTATCTCCCATCTTTCTCCTTCCCTTGTACATGTTTCTGCACCAGTGGTTTTGGAGCAGACTCTGCTTCTGAAGATTGTTCCATTTGTACTAACTGTTTCCATATTTGTTCTAGAGGGGTTCAGTCTGATACACGTAATCCTTTGACACACTGAGCCAGGTTTGTTTTGGGACCATTGTCTCAATGCTGTCTTTAGTACTTCATTCTGAGTTGAGTCGCTTGGGTCTGTTGTTAATGTTGGAGACATTGGCTCAAATAACTCCTCTTCAAGGCTTTCTACCTACTTGGTTTTGGGGATGCCCTCCTCTGTGTCACACACCTTCCCCTCAGGAAGGCTGGACCTGATCATTGAGAAAGGCCCTTGGATCTGGGTGAGGTGGGTACATCCTTTCAGGTCATGGGGTAGTATCACTGCTTTTCCAGTGGGAATGCATGTACAACCTTCCTGCATCTTCTCCCCCCTATGAGTCCATCTTTTCCTTGTTTCAGCCCCATCATGCATCCATAGGTCAGAGCTGAGTGACTGGAGTCGAGCACTGATCAGCTGCAGGTTGTGACCTCTAAGGAGTCTGATCCCACCATCCCTGATATTCCAAGAAAGAGGATGTGCAAGAGAAGGCATTCATCCCCCATTTGAGTCCGTCACTTTGGATACTGAATCAGAAGGTTGAGAGGGTTCCTCCAGTCCCTTTTGGAAGATGCCACTTCTGGCAAGATTCTTGAATTAATGTAGCACAGGAGATCTTGGCCCACTGATCTACCATCTCAGGGCAGGGGGATTCTTTTTGAGGCCTGCATTTCAACTCCCTCTGCATCTTGGGTGGTCCCTTATGCAGACCACCTAATTGATTTTGGCCATCAGGAGGTTATGGCAGAAGCCCAAAACAAGTGAGTCTGTATCTCACAAGCCTGACAAGGTTTGCAGAGCTCCTAAGGTTTGACAGTTTTAGGGCAAAGGTTCTGTGGTTGATTCCATTACTGAGCTCACAGTGGACACAACTACTGTTCACCAGCCTAGTTAGAACTGTATGGCTATGGACAGGTTATGGAAGTGGGCTTCTGCTGCAAGTCATTTGTACTTAGGGCCTTGAACTACACCACTCACGAATTGCTTCCAGAGATCTTGCAGAGTAAGCACTTAACTCTCTGAGAAACCTCCATCAGATTTCAGGAAATTCCAGAGCCGATGGAGCAAAAACATGGTGTGGGAGTAGGCACTACTATGAGATATCAAGCCTGACTTTGTGATTTTCTGGACAGCTTTAAAGCTTTTTGTGCTAATGTTCCCTATAATGGGGTCATCCTTATTTGGTCCTTATGTAGAGGAGAAAATGCAAAAGTGTGAAAAAGATGGGAAAATGCTTTCTACTTTGGGAATTAGATTTAAGAGCGCTCTTAAATCATATAACAGAAACAAAAAGGGGCCCAAGTTTCTCTGGTTTAGAAGAGCCAAGGTGTAACCATTTGAATACATTTTGACAGGAGCAGCCATGGCAGAGGGTGGCCCCTTTAACAGACGGGGACCCAGATGGCAAAGTGGTCTGCACAACCAGGGATATTGAAGGCCTTTCTCAAATAGGCAACCTCACTGTCACTGAAGAGCTGCCTGACTGCTCCCCTCTGGAGGCAGTCTGGGTTAATTTATCCATCTACTCTATTGTGTTGTTGGCCATCATGCAGGAAAGGTAGGTAAAATGGATAATATGCAGTGTTTATGTATACAGTTCCTTTTTCCCAGCTCCCCCAGAGATAACACAACAGCCTGCAGATGTACCACCCCACCT
This sequence comes from Protopterus annectens, assembly GCF_019279795.1. Classification (NCBI taxonomy): domain Eukaryota; kingdom Metazoa; phylum Chordata; order Ceratodontiformes; family Protopteridae; genus Protopterus; species Protopterus annectens. The sequence continues at coordinate 1,449,842,799 of NC_056744.1, read as the reverse complement.
GTGAAAGGCAGGAAAGAGAAATTTTCCCTGATTAAAAAAAAAAAAAAAGCCATCCAGGAGATACTATGAGATCAGATATGGTCAGGGTTCTACTCAAGATGTTTTTGGTTCTGGAGACTTCCAAGATGGCTATACATTGAGTAACAACTTAAGTGCACCTCTCCCAGTGTGAAAACAGAAACTCAGCAGAGAAAGCCAGTAGATATTTGTGTTTCTGGGTAAATTTCGGTAACTGGCTACTACTTGCACTGCCTGGATGCCAGGAAAAAAGAAATACAGATGACCGGAAGGAAAATCGGCTACAAAAGGTGAGTAAAAAACGCCGAGTGGGAAAAGTTCTGAAGCTGGTCAGCAGAAAGCAGTGGAAGCTCCAGATACAACTTCCAGTAACCTAGAGGAAAGTATAAGACAACTACACACAGACCTAGTTAAAATAAATGTGACTGAAAGTGGGAGAAGCAGAGTATTTGTGGAGAATTATTACTTGTACAACAGGCAGAAGAGGAGTAAATTTATTCCACTATTTGGGGAATGTCGAGATGCAGGCATGAGATTCAAACTGCTGTACCTAACCGTCTTTAAAATATTCTTTGCTGGAGGGACAAAATCATTTTTTGGTGAAGTACATGCTAAGGAGGAAATACAAGTTTGTCTAACAAAACGTGAGCTGTGAAACAGAAGTAGATTCTGTTTCTTGTTGTTCTGGTAGTAAAGACACAAGAGCTGCCTAGAAGAATTGAGAGTATGTTGGAAATGAAGCAGAGACAGGATATGGGAGATGGAGATTAACAGGAATAAAACCAGTAACTTGGAAGTTAAGAAATGTGGGATTATGAAGCAGTAATTATATTTGTAAAATATGACAGAACAAGAAAATCTGGAAATACTGGACTTTTTTAGACTTTGTTGGACTTGTGGTGGACTCTAAAGCATATGCCCTACTTCATGTCATTAAAGTTAGGAAAAATACTTGGGGGAGGAGAAGAAGAGGGGGAAAATTAACTAAGTAAAAACAATTTTTTTCTTAATGGTTCTATTTTTATAATGCATGATTTTCTTTGCATGCTATAAAGTAAAGTGGTCTCTGTTATTTTTAAGTGTAATGGAGAGACTATTGTAAACAAGTCGTCCTGTTTTTTTTTTCTTTCTCCCTTCTCGCTTTCTTTTTATTCAGTTTTAAGAAATGTAGGTACTGCAATGTAAGGAAAAAAGAAGTCTGGTTAAACAAGCATGACAAGAGTAAAATCAATCTTCTTTTTCTCATCCTTGTGTGGGAGGTGACTGGATTGGGGCACCTATCTTGATCTAGTAACAAGTTTTAAGAAAAAGCAAGTAAATGAAAACGACTATTGTAAAGCTTTTTTTTTTTAGCAAATAAATTTATACTTAGTAGGAATTCTTTATCTGGTCCTGAAGTTTCCATGGAAACAGTCTGATAAAGAGAAATTGGCTGGGAGATTGTTCTCTGAAAGCATTCATGTGCTTTCCCACCTGGTAGCGCTATAATGATAAGACAAAACCAGACAGCACTTAACAGAAGCACATGCTGCAGTATGCATGTAAGCATGGATAATCTTTCTTTAACTCAGGTCTGCGAGTGTAGCTGTCAGTTTGGGTCACTTATTCCTATTAGGAGGGTAAAACTTAAATATTTGAAGATGGTACATAGTTTTTTGTGTTAGTATTAAGTTAATAGGTTTTAGAGGGTATTTGGGTGTATTATTTTTTGTTTGAGGACTTACAGTAAAACAAAAAGTTTTTTAAGATGTGACATGGGCTCAAATGAATATGACAAGAAACAAATGTAAAAAGTTCAACCTGCCAAACTGTACGTGCATGTAACACAAAAGCTAGAACTAGACATTTACCAAAACGCTGTTGTACATAAAAGGTGGGAATAGTAATGTTTTTGATAACAGTGATGCTTTCTGTAATGTCTTTAAATGTCAGTGGTCTCGCAGAGAAATACAAAAAAGAAAGAGTAATCAATTATATTAAAAAATGTAGAGTGCAAATAGCTGTGCTACAGGAGACATTTGGAAAGAACTAAACGTGAATTTGTTAAAGAAAGGCTTTCATGATGGTTATTCAGCAGAATACCTGGAACAAAGGAATAGAGAAGTACTTGTATTAATTGCAACAGGAGCTCCAATAGTGATAGAATAGCATGAAAATGTTATTAATGGTAGATATGTAGTACTAAGGGGCTACTGACTTATATATATTGCATCTAAAACTGGTATAGTGGAGCTCAAGAAAATTTTAGGAGAACTAATCAGCTTTCAGCAAGGAATATTTCCTTTAGGTGGGGACTGGAATTTGATTTGCATCAGTGAAGATGTATCTGGGGGCCCAGAAGGGAGAGTATAACAAAGGAGGGTAGACTTTTAAAGAAATGTATGAAAATATTTGGCATGGAAGATGTAAATTCAGTACTAGGAGCTCTGAGTGAATTTACATATTATTCCTCAAGATACAAAATCTGGGTTAGGCTAGACAGAATGTACATTTCATAGGAAGGTCTTGATACTTACCCTATAACTATTTCAGATCATGCACCAGTAACAACTAAAATGAAAACACAGGGTAATGAAATAAAAATTAGACACTGGAGCTTTCCTACCTGTCTGTTGAAAAGAGAGGAGTTTAAGGAATATGTAGTGGAATTTTTTCTGGAGCTATTGGAGAAGATTGATTTTTTTTTCTGAAAATATAGCTAAGGAGTCGTATAAAATTAAAGTAGAATTTACAAATATGGTGGAAATAAAAGAAACGGAGGTATGGTTAAGACGTAACAAGAATTATTTAGAGGGACTGACAAATTTTAAAGTATTGTAGAATAGGGGAATTTCTCAGAATAAGAAGAAGAGCAACTGCAGAATGCTAAACAGAAAATAAGGGATTACCTTGATAATATGCATGAGTTTAGAAAGCTTGCTGTTAAGCAGCTGTTTTTTGATAATAACTTTAGAGCACAAAAACTTTTAGTACAACAACTTAGGTAAAAGAAGGAAAGGGCTGTCGCCAAGCTTAGTGTCCCTATAACAAGGAAGGTAACGAGATTGTGTAGCAGTATTAGAACGTACTTCTCAACTGCACAGATTTTTACAGAATGTCCAGATTTTTGCCTCATATTTTGGTCTATTTTTCATAAAATTGTGATTTTCTGACAAATTATTGGCAAGTCATTAAAGAATTAAGTCAGAAAATGACAGACATTTGAGTTTCAGACTTCATGCCCTTCAGAAAATTCATGCAAACTTAAAATCTGTTATTCTATTAACGTCCTGAGTTTGTAAGAGCAATATTTAAAAATTGCCCCTATTTTGGGCCTTTGTCCCCCCGTTATTTATGGGTTTGTCGAGATTTCTTGCTGTAAGAGGATGAGCGGTATGCATTAGAAATATTTCGGAAATTCTGTGAAAGTCTGTATAAAGCAGAGAAATCAAGAAAGGGTACAAATGGAAATGTTTATGGACAAATTAAATTTGCCACAGTTAAAGGTAGATGAGGATAGTAAGAGATGAGATAAAAATGGTGATGTATAACCAATCTACAGGAAAGTCACCAGGAACAGATGGTATTCCTGTGGAAGTTTGGAAGCTAGGAAAAACATTGATAAAGATCTGAAAGGTTTTGTTTAATAGTATTTTAAGAGGAGGAGAAGTACCAACATCCTGGAAGAAAGCAGTGGTAGCTTTAATACCTAAAGAGGGTAAACATCCATCAGATCCAGCTTCATACATGCCAGTTTCAATACTAAACCATGATTATAAAGTGTTTATGTCTGTAATGGTTAAAAGAATGGCAAAAATGTTGCCAAAATTGGTAGATATGGATCAGTGTGGTTTTGTGTAGGGGAGACAAACATTTGACAACATTAACAGAACATTGATGATCCAGAGGGAAGCAGAATGTATTGTTGGTGGGTCTTGATGCAGAGAAGAAGGCATTTAGCAGTATAAGCTGAGATTTTATGAAAAGGGCAATGGAAGCATTTGCATTCCCTGATAAAATTATAAGGCTGATTAGGAGGATGTATGAGGGATGGCGAAAATTGAAGTGGGTGGAGTTCTTTCTGTTAATTTCTGCTTGAGCAGAGGAACCAGACATGGGGGGGTCTTCTTCCCTCTTTGTTATTTGCATTATATTTAGAACCACTGACAAAGAAAATAAGGGACTCAGAAATTCAAGGGTATAATCGGTAAGATAGTTAAGAAAAGCTGGCTGTATTTGCAGATATTAGTTTATACCTGACAAAAACCAAAGAAGGACCTTACAGTTTTGTGGAGCATTGAGACAGTTTCAAATCTTTTCTGGATACAAAATGAATGAAGCTAAAACAAAGGCAGTAGTGGTGAATTATGTACCTAGACACACATTATTTCAGCATTATCCATATTTATGGGGACATGATAAAATTAAGTATTTAGGAGTATGGCTTGAAAATGATTCCAGTGTAACAGCTGTGGATATGTGGGAAGAGACTAAACAGAATATAATACAAAAACTGAGAAAATGGAAACTCTGGTATATGGATATGGATAGTAAGATACAAGCAGTTTAGTCCCTTTAGTCTTGTCAGGCATATCTTTATTAACCAGAGAAGTTGTAGAAAGCAATTAAGAACTGAAGGATTTTATCTGGGAGGGGAAAGATGGCAAGAGTCAAGTGGGATAAACTAATTTTTCCAGTAGAGCAAGGCGGAATAGGATTACCCAATTTGAAGGGGTATTTCAGAGCAACACAGTTAAGGCTCCTATAGCACAATCAGAAAACTATAATTCAAAGTGGAAAGAGGTGATGATAAAACATGGGGGATGTTCAAGAAACAGAGAGAGACTGAGATTTTGGGTGCAGACATTTAAGGAGAATAACAGTCATGCAGAATATTATATCCATAAAGTAGCAAAAATTATTCTAAGAATTAAAATAACACAGGAATGGAGATGCTGCTGATAGGGATGACTGCAGTTATGGATACAGACAATAGGCAAGAGGGGGCCTGAATTTATTGGAGAAAAGTGGGAAAGGAAACTAGGTATTGGGAGCAAATAACTGAAGAGGGAAAGATGATAGAATGGGAAGATGCCAAAAATGTATTTGGACTGCAGGTTAGAGATTGCCTTCCCCGTCAGGGATTGATATCAGAGTGTAGGCAAAGAAAAAGAAATAGGGGGGGGTGCTAAACAAAAGATCAGCAGTGGTAGAGTTTTTAATAGGCTCTAGATCAGAAGCTGACATTCAAAAAGGAATAGTTAGTAGAGCATATAAAATATTGCATGATATCTATAAGAATCAAACCGAGGATGTTAGAAAGGATCGGGAAGAGAGATTGGATAAGCAATTCACAAAGAAATAATGGGAGGATATGTTTGTCTCCCAAATATGCAAAAAAATCTAGAAGATTTAGGATTTTTGCCTGGAAATGTTTACATAGATATTTTTATATCCCAAGTAGATTCCACAGAATTTTTTCTCAGGCAGACAGTTATTGCTGGAGGTGTGAAGGGGAAGAAAGAGGTAATTGGGAACATATTTTTTGGGAGTATGGTGAGTTGGCGGACTTTAAGGATTTCCAGCGGGATGCACTGTTGGAGATATAGTTGTGGGCAGAAAAGGGAGATGATTTCTCAGAGCTGTGTTACAGAATCAGAATTGCCTAGACATGGTAAGGCTTTGCTGTGTCTAATAATGGTGTCTGCCAAAAAAGCAGTTACTAGAAAATGGAAATCAAAATCTAAACCAGCTATACTGAAAGTAGTGAATTTAGTAACAGATAATACAAGTGGAACTGAGATCTTTAAAAAAGGGTGGGATCTAGCTACATTTGAAAAAATGGGAATTGTGGGAACAATACTTAACAAGGGAGGTATGAGGTCTAAAAGGCCACAGGACTTAAATGAGCTATGTAATGTTTTTTTTTCTCAAAATTTTTTTTTTATTTTTCAAATACAGTTGAATAGATTCTATAGTATTTGTATATAATATCTTAATAACTGTGTACACTATTTGCATCAGCCTGACACTATAACATAACAGTCCAGTTATCAGAGTGCATCTGTTCAGTTATTGTAAAGTGTCGATCAATAATAAGATTTTTTTCCATGGATTGTTAATAAATGGCTTAGGATGAATCCTTAATTCTTAGCTATGTAATGTTTGAGTGAGAAAGATTGGGCAGATTATAAGTGATGTATAATGTTTGCAATTTGGAATGTGTCAGTATGGTTTGTGAGGTAAAGTGCTTGCGACTAGGATTTTGTCGGTGTGGTTTGTTTTCATTTATATAATTGTATACTTAACTGTGTACTAAGTTATGATTTACTAAAAATGTTTATTGTTTAAAAAAGGGAAGAATTGAATAATTTATGTAATATTGCTTAGGTTATATGATATATAGCAGTATATGTGAAGTATAATGTTTATGTTAATATAGTTTGATTACTGTTATATGAATGTAAATTTGCCTATGTCACAAGTGATAATTCAGTAAAGGTGTTTGGGGAAAAAAAAAAACTATATTCCTTGTCGTTCATTATGATCCAATGGCCAAAAATTCCTGACTGTCCACAAATCTATCACATCTGCTGGGCATTGTCTGTACTCATACCATGTTGCTAAAGTCTGGAACTCCTTACCTCTGTCCCTCAGGTCAGTAACCTTCCTACCATCCTTCAAAGCCATTCTGAAAGACTTTCTAACCAAAAGCTGGCTTTGTTCTTGCTCAGTACCCGGATAAACTATATCCCTAAATGTGGACAAGTACCTTATTCATACCTTGCATCTCCTTAATGTCCCTTCTTCACTCATTCCTTTCTACCAATTTCACATTAAACAGACCATAAGCCTGTTTTTATTTCACTTCATATTGCAGTTCCTGTTTGTATTATACTAACTTGCCTTTAATTTTTCGATAAATTAGCTAATATTTTTCTATCTGTTAAATCATTGTCATATAACTTGTTATCTATTCTTAACCAGTGTTTTCATTGTATGTCTAATTTGGTATAATTTACTGTATTTGTTTTTTGTATTATTTTTAAAGACAGTAAAATTTTCTCCCTGGGCCTCCGCTGAATATGGGTTCCTACCAGGTCGGACATTCCCAGTGATCAAATGTCAATAAGTAAATAAATGAGAGCACAGTCCAGCGAGCATTGCAGACCTTTCAGGATGTCCTCCCCAGGGGTGTGAGATCTGTAGAGATGGACAATATGTCAGTGGTTTGATACTTTAACAAACAGGGAGACATTCGCTCCCATCCCTTGTGTCAAGAAGTCACGAGAGTCTGGCCATGGGTGATGTCTTAACATTTTCTGATAGCAGCACATATTCTGAGGTCATCCAGTATACTGCCAGAGAAGTTGAGTAGATCTGTTTTAATGCCTCGCAAGTGGTCCCTCAGACCAACATTGACTGATTTTCAGTCACTGGGGCCAACTTTGCTGCAACAAGTTTGCATCCTACTTAAACAACAAATGCAGCAGTTACTGTGCTGTAATCCCTCCACAGGGACAGTCACTGAGGGATGTTCTAGTCCACAGTTGGCCCCCAGGTCTCCTTTATGCCTTTCCCCATAAGTTCATTCAGAAAGTAAAAATATGCAAGGCCAAGGTGATCCCCATTGCTCCTTTCTGGCCTCGACAAACATGGTTTCCCTTCCTGTGGCCTCTACTAGTGCCACCCTTCATGGATGTTGGACCATTATTCAGCTCTACTAACAACAGTCCAGGCTGCCTCCTCTGGACCAGAAAGCCATGAAGTTAACTGCTTGGTTCCTCCAGTTCTAACTTTAGCCAGAGATGCCAGGCTTCATGCTATGGTTGTTCGGATAATTTCAGCAGCTCAAAAATGGACCATTAGAAAAATATACCATAACAAATGGAGGACATTCTCCATTTGGGCTGTGTCCAGGGGTTTAGACCCCTTCTATGCCTCCATTCATTCCATTTTAGAATTATAGTTAGAACTTTTCCACAGCAGCTACAGTTATTCAATTAACATAGAGAATATGGCAGCTATCTCAAGTTTCCATACAGGCCAAAATGACAATTCTGTAGCTTTGTAAGAATCTCTAAAGCCTTCTTGAAAGGAAGCTTTCTCCTACACCCTCCTATCAGAGACCCAGCTCCTCCATGGGATATTACCATCTTGTTGCAAGCATTGACTCAACCACTTTTTGAGATGGCAGCATCAGTTGATCAAAAATTCCTGTTCAGGAAAACAAATTTTCTAGTGGCAGTTACTTCAGTCAAATGGATTTTAGAGATGCAAACACTCTCCTGCAAATCTTCCTATATGGAATTTCACAAAGAAAGAGTGTCCTTAAGGACTAATGCATTTTCCACGGCATCTGAAACTAATTTAAATTAATCATAAACCTACCAGTCTTCTTTCCAAGATTTTCAAACAAAGGTGAATGTATGCTATATATACTGGACATTCGTCACCAGCTGAGATTCTGTTATCATAGGACCAAACTATCAGAGCAGTTCTTTGTGGCATTCTCAAAACCTAAACTGGGCCAAAGCAGTGACTAAAAGTGACTCTGTCTGATGGTTATCTGAATGTATTTCCTTTGTTTACAGTCTAAACCTAAGGTTAATTCTACAAGGGCAGTGGCCATTTCAACAGCCTTTTCCATTACACTGCCTGTTGATGATAGCTGTGCAGCATCTACTTTGTCAACAGTTCATACTTTTGTATCTCATTATAAACTGGACGAACAGTCTAGATCGTTTTGATCCTTTGACTCCACCATCCTCAGAAATGTTTTTCCTTGATACCATCCAGGTCTTAATGCTTGAGAATCTGTCCCATAGCCGAATTGCATAAAAGTAAACAACATTGGATATGAAAGTTATATACTTACCATAACGATAGATCCGTGTTGCCTGATTTTTGTCTGGTTTAACCTCCCTCCTATCTGCCCCCTTCCAAATTGTAATACGCAGGCTCCTGATGATAGGATATCTGTGGCATACCCTGTCTGTGTGCACTTCTTGCTGCTTGTTTCTCATAACCCTGCAAAGTTTTCTTTCCTACATTCTGTGATTAGCTTTGTACAGGCTTTATATGATTGATGTATGCATGTATTTTGTCAAGATGTGGAGGGGGGCAGATGAGATCTGAGGTACTGAAGTAGAGCTCAGGGAATTGTGGGTAAGGGAAGAGTCAGAGCCTTTGAGCCAAAGACCTTCAGAATGGGTGCTGAGGTCAGGTACAATAAAACCATTGCTGAACTGGACGAAAATGAGACAACATGGATTTGTCTTTATGGTAAGTACATAACTTTCATTTTCACTCATTTCTTAAGATATTAACTGTAATAATTGGGCCTGACAGGCTAGCTATGTAAATCAGCCAGTGTGATTCTTGTATAGATCAGCTAAATGAAACTGCCCAAAAAATGTGAAGATGTTAAAACTCCCTGTATTGCCATTAAAGTGTATATTCCCCCATTCTCACATTTTGTCTTACTGTACTGCATATCAGTTATTATCCTTGGAATTTCAGCAGGAACCTTTTAATGCAATAAAGTAGCATTTTTGTAAATGCACTAAGGGATTAAACATCTTAAGATTCCATTGCTGACTTCCTTGCTGAACCCATTTCAGGGAACAGACTGTACTGCAGACTGAAAAGATTCATTAACTGTGTTGAAAGGGAATGTAGGATTGGACATAGTATGGCCCAGAGTGTGACATGACGGAAGAAAGATCTTGTAGAAGTGTACCTGTTTTAAATGTGAGATGGAGTGCCCTTTCCAAAATGATGCAAGTAATGCTCTGCAAGTCAGCAAGTCTTCTTTTTTGTGCTATGCATCACTGTTACTGAACAGGCTGATCTGAAAATTAATGGGGTGCATCACTCTGTCTCTTACAGGCTTAATCAGATTAGTATGAGATTCTGTAGTGTCAATGTGAAGACCTGTAGCATGGACATTTTGTGCATCTGAATATAAATCATTACCACAAACTACCCCCACAAAGTGAAGTTGTTCAAACTAGAGAGGGAC